>NC_065923.1:38796741-39096741 GCF_024586455.1 Bactrocera neohumeralis | reverse complement strand
ATAGCTTGTAATTTTGCATACTTCTGCGTAGAGACTCTATTAATACACACAATTATGACTAAATTTGATATGGGGGGGTGGGGGGTGACACTATACATTCTAGTTTAACTTCTGTTGGTGCAGGAGTGTGAGTAGAATTTATAGCAAATAGAGCGTTAGAAAGCAGAAACTTTGCCTTAGTACTAATTAAAGATTAACCCACATGGCAAAAGTTAAATTAGTGAAATAGGTGTTACGAAGAAAAATATTAACCACACCTTAAATGAAAGTCATATTAATAATACACAAATGATCTTATGATGGCATACAACAGCCATTCATATGCGATGAAATCACAGACGCCTTGGTAGAGGTAAGCGGATTAAGCAAAGAAAAATTTGCATCATCGTCGAACTTTTCATCTAAATTTTATGAATCATATTTGCAGCCTATGATGATCATTTCGATGTGTCGAAGGTTTAATCAACTGCTTGTCGTGCCCAGTCATTGGAATTATTTTTACAACAGACTCGGTAGCTCGCCGTGACCGGAACTACGAGTAAGTAGACGGTGGTACAACAGGGAAACACTAAAACGGCTATTGACTCTAATGGTCGGTGATACCAGTTATTACTTAATACAGAATGTTACGGATTACAGGGTTTTCCAATAAAAGTGAAATGATTTATTTTCAAAAAAACAAAGCAAACCAATTGGTAGAGAAATTCAAATGTTTTTAATTTAATATGAAGTAAAATCGATTCAATTCAGTTCAGAATATAACATCATTCAAATGGTTTCCACGACTGCTTTTGCATCAAAGAATTCGATGAACATAAGTTTCGGGTACTTTTTCCTCTAAATCAACTCATATGTCCAGAATAGCACGTTCAATATTGACTTCTAAAGCTTGAAGAGAGTCTGGTTTATTGCTAAAGACCAAGGATTTCAAATAAAGCCAAAAGAAGTAGGCTAATGGTGTTAAAACACAACTTCCTGGAGGCCATTCAATGGCACAATTTCTTGAAATAATCGAAGCTTCAATATTTTCTCGCAATAATTGGGTTGTTGCACGTGCTGTGTGGCACGTAGCCCAGACATGTTGGAACAAGATATTGCCAAGATCAACTTCTTCCAATTACGACCAGTTGGTTATCATTGATCTATATTGCTCTCCATTGACAGTATCGGTGTCACCAGCTTCATTTCGAAAGAAGTACGAACCAATGATTCACCAGACCAGGAATCACACCAAACTCTAAATTAAGGTAAATTGAATAGTTTTTCATGAATAATTTATGGATTTTCTTCGCATCAGAATCGACAGTCTTGTTTATTTACCGCACCACTCAAAAGAAAGTGAGCCCCATCGGAAAAGATGATTTTCTTAAAAAAAATCGTTATCGTTTTCTAATTGTTCCAAGAGCAAATCAGCAAATTCACGACGTTTACTGTTGCATAATGGCATCTGTTCTTGAGTGAGAGTATTTTCGTCCATTCGGATAGAGGATGGAGTCAAGTGAGTGAAGTTTTCTGATTGCCATTCACATGGGAATGCCAGAAACGATTCTTTTACATATGGCTCAGGCAGCTCATTACTTCCGGTCTTTGACCAAGTATTCTCTGGGTAGCCTAAGAACATCCGTTTGAAGGCGAGTTAAAGTGAGAAGGCGAACCATCCCTTGCCAGCGTTATGCGCTGGGTTTGGGACCCGCAACGTAAAAAACGTCCCCAATGAAAAGCAATAAACAGTCTCGGAAGAGAAACCCCCTTTTTGATACTCTGGGTCACCATACGTAAAATTCGTTTTGAAAAAAAATGTGAATTCCGATACTGACAGAGCAGTCAAAAGGTGTAACTAACTAAATAACGGATGGGTTAGCAACATGCGCTGACAGTGATGATCTGTCAATCACCCGAAGGTGAGCGAAATAATAAAGTTAAACTTTGCAACATGATGCAAGTGAAAGCAAAGGAATAGAGAAGACAAGAAAACAACGCACAACTGGGCCACTGACATTGACAAACTAGAATAGCGACACCGACGCTAATAGATTTAAAGCCAAGCAAACTATCAGAAAATAAATGATAAAAAACGCTTAGAAACTGTGTCAACAACAAGTTGAAGTGTGCGGGCAACAGCGGTATAAGCTGCAGGCATAAGTCGCTTGCAACACCCACTGCTGTTGCAGTTAGCTGATGCTAATGCTGGAATAACGACACTCTCGAGCAAGGCTGTGAGCTGCTCGAGTACAAATCACTTTTTTCCGATGTGTGGGTATTTAAGCTCATCCTTTGGAGAGTTTCTCAATACAGCAATGAAGCTGCACTTACTTGATGACGCCAAAGTGGCTCTGCTGCTAAAAGACACTAGCGCCATCCCCAGCGTCGCCATCATTCACCACTGCTCATCAATCACTTGAGTCCATATTGAAGTGGATGTGTACATGGATGTAAATGAGTGTTCGACAAAGAGCTGAGTAAACAAGCGCAGCGCGTGGCAATGGCGAAAAGAAGTTGCATGAAAGTCTACAATGAAATAAATTACCGATGAGAGGTGCTAGGGCCTCAAGGACGAAAACTGATTACGACAAGTGCCTCTTGCGCTTATCTAGCCTGCAACAACAACAACAGCAGTTGTATCTAGAAAATGCTAAAGAAATCAAAGCTTTTGTTACATAAAGTTAACAAGAATAATATTTTCTCAATCTAACAAACACACACAAACTTAAGCTAATGCATGTTGATGACGTAGAGCGCCGCCGGCTGGGCGGCGGCTGTTATCTCGCCAAGTATTTGCATTGGTGGCACACGCTTCGGCAGTACGTGATCAGCGTGCCAACTACAACGAGCGTAAGGTTGCATATACTATATGTAGATTTTTATACTTATTCATACATACAAAGTAGGTAGGTATATATGCAAGTGTGTGCTAAAAATCTACATAATTTTGTTGTTGTATGAGAAATCAATATGCCCGCCGTGTCATTGGCTGCATATGTGTCGGCGGTTTTTGCTTTTTTGATTTCTTTGGAGTTGTTGTTGTTTTTTTGCTGCTGACAATCGTGCAACTAATGATTACTATCTGCCGCAGACGAGAACTGAAATTGGATATTTTCATAAGATGATGTAAGGCAAAATAAATGCGCTTATTTATTTATATTGTTTTGTGAATTTAAGAGAAAGAGGCACTTAAGTTGTCTTTCTGAAATTATATGCACGCTGAAGCTTGGCTTAATTTAACCAAATTACTCAACCAAAAAACAATCAGAGTACAGTCTGAAAAATAAATTAGCTTAGAAACAAAAAAATGTACAACAAACAGAATAATATAGTTAACACATGAACAACAAAAAGGGAAAAAATTCAGCAGCATCACGTGAGGCATTGCATAATCCCATTTGAACTGCTAGTTGCTAGTAGCTTGTTCATTATTATGATCAGAATTCCTTGGTATGGATCAACAAGGCCGTCGCACACCGACTAAATGCCTAGAGCCGGCCACAAATTTATCGATAAAAAAGTTTCTAGATGTTTCCACGTCATCTTCTTCATTGCAACTTTGACACGTTGCATCCTCCAAAATCTTTATACTCACCGTGTGAGTGTCATTGGGAGAGCACCCAATCAGGACGCCTATCATTGCAGAGATGTGAGCCTCGCTAGAAGCTAGCAGTTTACACTAAACCTTTGATATTCCACCCTAGTCTAGAAAGCTTTCACAATACCACTTGTGCTGACTAAAGTTTGCTGAGCTCGCGGAAAGAACATAGATCCAGCGCTTGAATGCACGGAACCTCTGACTGTTCCCATCCTGCTGGAATTTGGGTATGAGTGCCTTTTCTTACAAGCTCATCGGCTTAACAATTTCAGACGGTCCCGCTGTAGCCGGACACCAAGCCAAGTTTAATATGGAAGTATATTGATTCTTCTGCTAGTGAGGTCATGCACTCCTTGACCAGTTTTGAGCTCACTGTCAGCGTGCCCAAATAGCAGCTCTGCATAACTCACTTGAAGAAGACTTCGTAGAAGTACATCTGCTGTTACCTTGATGGCTGCCACTTCGGCTTGTAAGACACCAAAGTTTTTTGGCAGTCCGAAAACGAATCGATTGAGAGTTCCCGACAGGAAAGGAAGGATCACTCCGAGCCGTTCGATATCAAACGAGGTTTCAGAAAGGGCGACTCCCTATGGTGCGACTTCTTCAATCTACTCCTGGAGAAAATAGTTCGAGCGGCAGAACTAAATAGAGACATGCATATATTATAACAGTGTACAGCTGCTAGCGTATGCCGATGATATTGATTGATTATGCCATTGGCTTTAACAAACGCGCCGTTAGTTCTGCTTTCTCAAGACTGGATAAGGAAGCGAAGCACATGGGCTTGTTAGTGAACGAGGGCAAGACAAAATATCTCCTGTCATCGAACAAACAGTCATCGCACTCGCGACTTGGCTCCAACGTCATAACTTTGAAGTCGTAGATAATTTCGTCTATCTTGGAACGTCAGCCTCCAAATCCAACACAGAACAACCCTTACCAATAGGTGTTACTTCGGACTGTGTAGCCAATTGAGAAATAAAGTCCTCTCTCGACGAACAAAAACCAAACTCAACAAGTCACTTATCATCCCCGTCCTGCTATATGGTGCAGAGGCATATACGATGAGAAAATCTGATGAGTCGTCGTTACGAGTTTTCGACAGAAAGGTTCTGTGGAAGATGTATGGTCCTTTGCGCATTGACAACGGCGAATACCGCTGGCAATGGAATAATGAACTGTACGAAATATACGACGACATTGACATAGTTCAGCGAATTAAGAGACAGCGGGTACGCTGGCTAGTTCATGTCGCCCGAATAGATGAAAACACTCGAGCTCTTAGAGTATGCAATATCCGCAATATTCGCCGGGGGAAGCAGAGGAAGAGATTGGCCTCCACCCCTTTGGAAAGACCAGGTGGGGAAGGACTTGGTTTCGCTTGGAATGTCCAATTAGCACCAAGCAGCGAAAAGGAAGAACGACTGGCACGCTGTTGTTAACTCGACTATAACCGCGTAAGCGATGTCTACGCTAATAAAAAAGAAGAAAAAGGAACATGTATAGTATATCAAAGTTTAGGCACTCCTTATTTAATTAAACTTGCTGACTCATAAAGCAATTACTGTCCTCGAAAAAGTATTTTCAACAATTATTTCATAATACGAAGATAACGCTTTTGAAATGGCCAATTCACTTTTATTGCAATAATAATGATTGCCAAAATATTTTATCCATCGTTCTACACATAAATTCGTAGGGCCGAAATACAACCACGCTCTATAATCGTCCTTAAACAAGCCTACATATTTACCAGTGCGAAACTAACGGGCCAATTTCAATAGCATTTCATAGAGAACATGAACAGTTTGATCTCCGCAAATAATAATTTTCATTTTGAATGATTGAGCTTGTGAACAAATAGCCTCCTCATTTGTTTACCAGCAAATTTACAAAGTTCATCATTGTAGGAGCGAATTATGGAAAACTCTTTGGCTCTGGCCATGAAGCAAAACACACAACAATACCGAAGTATTGTGCCATAATGAGTTGTCGGAAGTGGAAAACGAAACGAGCGCAAAGAATAAAAGCGGAAACAGTAACCCAAATGCAATCATTCATGAAATTCATGCAATTGTGAAAAATTGTCAATTCTCGGCAGCAGTAATTGCGGTATGGACGGAGCAGAGAAAGGTAAACTGAATGAGCAAGCGCGATGCCAGCGCATCCAGGAACTCGAACAACAAAGATGACCGTAGCCAGAAACAATATGATGGAAGCCGTAGCAAGACATAGGAAAATGGCACGATGACGAAGGCGAAACCAGAAAACAATAAAATGAAAATGACGAACTTGTACAACTGCAAAAAAAATGTTGAACAAGCAAGCGAACGAGAAGAAAACAAAAGTGGGAAGAACTAAAGCGCAACTCATGAAAATTAGAATTGCGAAGTGAAAAGTTTTTATTTTTCTATATCTCGCACAAGAATCAGATTGCAGACAAATAATGCAAAACTACACGCAGACTTTGGGAAGTTGGAAGCAAAGATGTGGCTGGCAGCGCATTGTCAGCGCCAAAAGCAATTAAGGTGTGGTCATTTAAATTCACCACAAATAATTGCAGCAATTTAAATGTGTTGAAAGGCAATTTTTCGTGAGTAAGACTGGATTTGCTGAAGAAATTAAATTAAATCAAAATCAAATCTCAAATTAAATGCATAAATCAAATTAAAACGAAAAGTTGAGTAAAGTCCATTTAGGTGGGTGATTTTACTTGACAGCACAGCGCTGTGCAGAATATTAGAATAGAGTGACAATTTTTAAACGACAAAATTTTAAAACAGCAAAAAATAGATTTATAATTCTTAATTTAAGCGCATTACGGGTTGAATAATTCTAAAATGACGCAAACGCTTTTATAACTTGTGCATGACTGCCATCTTTTGCCACCACGCCTACACGCACTAAGAAACTTCTCTACACATTTCAAGTACAAAATAATATAAATTCGTGCAGGCGCTTGATAAATGGCTGTGACGTATGGCACCTTAATAAAATGACCACCCTGATTTGACAGTGACATAAAGTGGCCCATTTCTCAGGCCTTCTTATGCCAGAAAAATGAGAGGCAAAATACGATGGCAACGCGCAAAGAAGCACATGAATAAAGTTGAAGTTATTAGAGAATATATGCCGCTTAAGTGGCATATTTATTGCTGTTGTCAACTTAATACATGATAACGGCTTGTCATTTCGGCTGAAAGCGAAATCATCAGAGCTGGAGAAGATCCGGTTACAACGAAGCTAGAATACCCTTCACAAATGAAAAACTTTACAAAAATGAATTGATATTCAACGGACAGTTTGTATGGCATCTATATACCATAGTAAACAGATCTGAAAAAATTATTCTGTGATTATAGGGTTGCCTTAGATGGTCAAATAAAAAATAAAAATAATAAGTTGTATGACAGATATATGACATTGTTGTACGATATCGACAGGTCTGGCAAATGAGCGGCTGTTTGGAGAGAAAACAAGGTATGCAAAATTTCAAATCGATATCCGAAAAACTGAGGGATTAGTTCACGTATAGACAGACAGACGGACATGGCTGATGTTCAGAGCATACTGATGTTATGGAGGGAACACTTATCCAGCTTGCAGAGACGGCGAAACCGATTCCTCAATCGATGACGATGAAAAAGATATGCCATGGCCCGACTATAACGAGGTATAGGAATAGCAATAGTCCACCTGAAGAACAAGAAAACAGCAAGGACCTTTGGATTGCCGGCCGAACTTTTCAAAAACTGGCAACGGTGAGTTCCGATGGAACGAGATATACGGCTGGCCAGGTCATGTTGTCCGGATGGAAGATTACAGTCTACGTTTTCGATCCAGTACCCGCTGCCAGAATCAAAGGAGGAGGATTTTCTCCACTCCGTTGGAGAGATCAGGTGGAGAAGAACCTGGCTGCACTGGAGTTAATTTAGTCATGTCTTCTTCTTCTTCTTTGTTATATATATATATTTTATGGGTTATTCGACGTTTCATTCTGGGTAAAAATACGCTTGTGAACGAATTAACCACAATTTAGTAAGCAGTTCACCCAAGAAAATAGTCCAAAATTGCCAGGAAAAATATTTGCCCCACAAAATACTAAGGAAGTTTAAAAATATCTTTAAATTTTATGAAAAAACTCTTTTACTTCTTGCGTAACACTTTCGATTGGGTAACTGCAAAAGGCAAGCCTGTTGGTATTGATTGTGATTGATTGCGGTGTGAGTTGGTGACATTAATGTCACAAAAGGGACAAGTAGCGAAAAGAACACCACCCTCAATACTAACAACGCCATACATCAGAGGCACACAATGCACAAGCAAATAAATCAAAATACAAATAAGATTCCAGCTTCCTACTCGCTTTTCCTTAGGCTTACGCGTTCTGAGTGGCATTAAAGCGTATAAATATGTACGCACATATATAGTACAAGCACAGCCCAAAGTAACCCCGCTCCCTTCTTCAACCTTTTTAAGCTTGCGTAAAGCAACTGTGAAGGGTCAAATTTTCAAAACCAAAATCTTGAAAAACGGGCAACAGCCTAAGTAAGAAGTATAATTTACAAACGTGGAAAAGCGACCTGCCTTTCGCCTTATCGTTACAAACATTCATCTCGGTATTTTATTTTTAATAAATATTTGTCTGTCTTTTGGGGCGCATTAGCGACAAATAAATCGCTTGTAGTTTGATAGGATTCAACAAACCCGAAGGGCTTACCTTTTATGATTTACATAAATCGTTAGAAGGATGAAGTTTATTCACTTTACAATTTTTTTTAAATATAAATGTATGTATGTGTCAGCTATTGAATAAATAATATAATTTGAAACAATTTAAATGCACGACTTACTTGCTGAAGCCCTTGTATACTGTGGCATATGAGCCCTCACCGAGCGGTTCCAGTTTTATGTAGGCATCCGATTTTCCAAATGGCGAGTCGCCCTGTAAGTAAAAGCAAATATAAAAATTATCGATATGTGTGGCACTCTGTTAGCTAACAAACGACAACCCCTAAAGTTATGCAAAGGTGCTTTGGGTTTTCTGGATTTAACAGAGTTATCAGATTCCATTTTAGAAGTACATCTGAAGTGTTTTGTTACGCAAGCCTATTATTAAGAGAAAAAACTATTAAATTAATTTAAAATTCTGGGGGTTTACTTAATTACTAACCGTAGAAGACATAAAACATGTTAATACTAAATAATGGCATGTATACAAAAGCTCAACTGCGTGTTCGGCTTTTGTTTATAATGCAAATTGTGGTTGTGGTTATATATGTATGTATGTATGTACATATACACAGTGAATCACTTAAGTTTAGATACAAAAGCATTTTGGCTAATAAACCTTTACTTTCTTCATTAAAATTTGTAAAAAATTATTTCTTTTTGTTGATACAAATAACTCACATATTTTAATGCATTTGTTTCAAAACCTGTAACTTTTTTCTATAAACATAACAAAATATGTATAATAACAAAATACAATAACGTGTATTTTGGGTAGTTATTTAGTTGAAAAAGAAATTAGCTGCCGTCGAGACCCAGTTTTTGCACGCTTGGATGCAAATTTTGCTTCAGAATATTCAGATACATATATTTGTCCATTTTATCTGTTATAAACTCCAAATTACGCACGCCAAAAGCAGCCATACACCCCTCACCATGTTTCACTGTAGGTATTTAGTTACCAAATTTTCTTGCATCTCTGCATTAGCACCCTTCTACACTTTTATTACTCCGTCCGACCCAAAAATTCATTTTCATTCGTCAGTGAGCACAACATTGTCCCAAAACGAATCTGGTTTATCAAGATATTTTTTAGCAAATTTTAATATTTTTTTTCTTACTTGCTTTTGATATGAATGGTTTACGTCGCGCAATTCGTTCGTAATAACCAGCTTTGTGCAGCACGTTTCTCACAGTTTAAGAATTTAATTTTTTTTTAATTCGACGTGTATATAAATTTCTAATCATGACTGCTAAAAAACGAGAATTTCGCAACGATTACGGATTACCGGATTCCTCAGGATAAAAGTCAAAATTACTTCCATCTCTTCGATTTTCCTTTTCTCTACTGTTTGGCACATAGGATGTGGAAATTTTGGTTTCTCCTATTTCACGCAACATTTTCTCTAAACACTATTCTACTGTAAATGTATTCAATATCGGGACACTCAATACACTAAGGTAAGGGTCCCACCAAGATAAATTCCAAAGAGATCAAAAATTTGACTTAACAAATTGAATTCACATACCAACTTCGTTTCACTTATGTGTCAAAGATGTAAAACCAGTTGAGAATTCAAAGGCTTGAAACTGCAAGCGAATACATTGGAAGAATTTTTACAGTATACCTGCGCAGAAATGATGATTTCTGTTTGCGGTGGTTGATTGTGTGTTGTGTAGTGAGTACTGCACTGTTGTTACAGAGTGACACATACGTAGGCAATTGCACAGGGTGTTTTAGAAGTGAAGTTCCTTCTGTCTGGGAAGGGTCCATTATAAAATGACTACATGTTCACCCATCACCTTATAAGTTTTAACTAAAATTTAGTATATTAGGATAAATAAAAAAATATATGTATATATCAATTATTTGGCCAATCTGTATCCAAGTGCGTTTGAGTTACGCAATATGGCGTTAGATAGACGCGATTTAACATAAAAAAAATTGTCTGGCAGTTTTGTGATTTTCTGACTCAGTTGTTTAAACATGCGACAAATATAGATACCAAGAAACTTTTATGTCAAAAATTTACCAAGCTTTGAAAGATCAACAGTCCAAAATATCGATAAAATAATATAAGTCAGCGAGATCGACTGTTATGTAACCAGTGTTTTATTGGACTAGGAGCTAAACAAGTCAAAAACCGTTTAATACCTTTAAAAAAGGTTGTAAAATAAAATAGATACATTTATGAAGATTATGATGAAAAGCGAGTCTTTTACAACGATGTCAAATGAAAACGGTCGCAGTCGAAACTCTGATCTGTGCTGTCAGAAATTAGACCGTCTGAAGTAAGCAATCGCCCAGAGGCGGCCAGCTTCGGTCAGAGAGATTGTGTTCCATCAGAACTACGCCAAACTACACATATCCATAGTGAATCGCCAGAAGCTCCAGGAACTTTGAAGGGATATTTTTTTCCATTAACCTTATAGTTTGGACTTGTGCATATTTTACTCAAATTGGATAATTCTAATTATACTCAATCCCTCCTTGCCTATTTAATGCAAAATAAATGGCTTTAATTTTACTAGACCCAATATTTTTGTATATTTGGGTACCTAAAATGCTGATTCACTTTCTTTTTGAAAGAATGAAGAGAGAATTGAGTGGGGTGCAGGGCAATGATTGACGGTAAAGTGAGTATTTAACGTTTATGTTGCTTTTAATTGTCCAAAACAGACAAGAAGCATTAAAGGACATGCGAATAAAATTGTACTTCGCCTATGAACGGCGTAAAAAGAAAAAAAAATATAACACTAAGAGATTTCTGTTTTATTTTTTCCCCCGCTAATCTGCTGCGCTTTATAAATATTAATGCCGTTTTATTTCTCTTTTGTGTTTCACTTCCTTTCCACTTCAACTACCTTTATTATGGTCTTCCGTTGGCCACAATAAAGTTGTACATGCATACTTATATATGAAAAAAGTGCGCTGGTAGTTAATAAAGTAGTAGATACTTACGCCAAATGCACTAAACCGTTTCCGTCGTGGGTGCGGGTCTTGTTTGTTGAGGAAAACCTCCGATTTTGGTCTGGGCGGCTTTTTCGGGCGCATAATAACGCGCGTCTCCTCTCGAATGTCATCGTCCAGCAATTTGCTATCGGATGATACGGACAATTGCCGTTGGACGCGATCGTGGTGGTCGGTGCTGTCAGTGCTACGCCAGTCTGTAAAGAAGAATAAAAAAATCAGCATCAAGAGATTACTAAGGAAAAGCTTGTAACTTAGAAAAAATAAATAATTCAGAAGCGACACAATTGCTGTCACAAACAGCTGTAAAGTTGTACAATTGTTGGACAATGGGAGCGAAGTTCGCCAACTGTTGGTGTAAAAAAATGTAATAGATATAAATATATATATTGTTGTTGAATTTAAAATCTTTTTAAAGACACAAGGGCAGATAGTGGATTACATATCCATATACATGGTCTATATACTTCTTCTGAACCAAAAAAATAAAAGCAGCGCGAATAGTCAATTAAGGTATGAATATAACTTGGAAGTTGGAAACTAGCTACAAAAAATATATGGAATAAATGAAAACAATTACCAAACGATTTAAAAAAAAATATATATGCACATATTTTTATGAACTCTTTACATATTTGAAATATTTAATTAAAAAAAAAAAAATATTTTATATAAAGATTTCATTCGCGCCTACAATGTTTTTTGGAGGAAATTTTAAAGAGAGATTTTTGGTGTTTATGCAAAATGGTTTATCAATTTGTGCGATGAACGCTGAATGAAATACAAAGAGGAATCAAAAAATGTGGGCAATTTTTAAACGTAGAATTTCAACTACTTTTTATCTCTGATTTGTTGTGTGCATTCCAAGCATAGGAAACAAAAAACTTTACTAAATTTAGCAAAGAGAAATGGTTTTTGCACCACGCACAATTGCGAAGGTTTCCACAAAAATGAATAATATAACCCCTTCCTTTAATGCAAAAATAATTGAATAACATAAACTTCAAAATGCATTTGCTTAAAGTAATATAAATAAATAAATATGTATGTCCAACGAAAAATTTTCCATTTTAGAGTTTGACAGATATTGATGGGCACACCTAGTGTGACAGAAAGACATACACAGCATATCAGCCGTCAGTCAGTCCGTTTGATAGATGAGACTTAACACGTTCTAGCCGGCACTGCGCTGATCTGGCAGCGTGTACCACCGGTGGTTCACAGACAAATTATTTTATCTGGCGGCGTGGACCATGGAAATAAAATAGATTGTGGAAACATAAATTTATATAGGTTGTTGGCGTTTTCAACATAAATAAAATGTATTTTTATAGTTCTTTCTAAAACAAAACAATTAAAAAAGTGCCGTTATACGAACAACTTGACAATCTTGTGCACACAATGGATAGAAACATAGATAAAATGCGCCGGGTAGAGCGTGTTAAAAGGTCTTTCTCTCTTCCATGAAATAATACGTGGGAAAGATGTGAGTTGGAAAGGTTAGCTTTAGAGGATTAAAGTTCCGCACTCCAGGTTTTTATGTATCCTCCTGCTATAAAAAAGACACCCAGGGTGACAGCCTAAACCAAAGTAATCATTAAAAAAAAAAAAAAAAAAAAAAAAAAAAAAAAAAAAAAAAACCAACGACTATATCGATTGTTTTGATCTTTTTGAGATATATCTGTATAAGTTTCAAGAATCCAGAGTGAATTTTTTGGAAAAAAAAATCCAAAAATTTTTAAGGGGGTATTCTACTCTAAAGTTTTGAAAAAATCTATTTTTTTACATATTTAAAGTTTAGACTCTTACGAACATATCCTCCAAAGGATTTTTAAAAATTAAAATTATTTTAAGAGCCACAGTTACTTTAGTGACGCAGTACCTAGCCCGGTTCGGCCGTTTCGAATTTTTTAAACGCGTTTTTCTCGAAACTACTTTTTTCCACACGGTACCGGCATTATCTCAAGTTCTATACAACCGATTTACTTGAAATTTTGTGTGAACCTTCTTTATATAATACTTTATCGTTCCTACCAGCATCGTGTCAAATTTTTTGTTTTAATATTTAAAAAAAATTCAGGAATTTCAAAAAAAAACGTAAAAAATGATTTTTATTTTCAGGCAGTCGCCATTTTTCAAAAAATTTTTTTTTCGTGTTCCCTGAAATAGGGACTATAACAGCATCCTTGCTATAAAAATTACCTGAAATTCATGCTTCTAGTGTAGAATACCCCCTTAATTTTAGAGGATTCAGTTTAGAGATATGTATAGTGATCACCGCAAAACCTTTTTTTTCAGAGGAGCTCCCGCAGATCGGCTGTGGTTCCTTACCAAATAAATATTTTTACTAATAAAAATAGATACCAGAATATGTGTACAAATTTGGATCAATAAATTTAAAAGATTTTCCAGAAAAAATCTAGAACATTCGCTTTTCTTCGGCCGTCTAACTGTATATAACCCCTTAAAAGAACCTTTGAGTTTTAATGGTTATATGTATGTATACATTATGTGCGCATTGCAATAATTTCATACAAAATTTAAATTTAATTGCCCTTAATTGAAAGAAACCCTCACTGGTTAAGTCAAATTAAGGCAACAACTGCATTTTAAATTCACCACAATGCTGCATACGCTGAAAGAAATATTGCGTCACCCACTTTCAAGCCAGCCAAATGGCATGGTATCCTACCGCATTTTAAGCACAAGCACACCAAATTACGAGGTTTGAAGCAATTGTGGCTGCGGAAAAATGGCGAACTATGCGCTTCCGTTTTAATGAGAAGTGGAGGAGACGGCTGCTGCAAGTGGTGAAATCATCATTTCCAGTGTCCGGAAGCACAATGGTCGATAGCACTGCAGTGCGAAGTGCCGCGTGCTTGACTTCTTTTTTCATTCAACTAAACCAAGTACTGAATTGCCGGTCTGACACAGTAATTGATATACATACATATACATATAGACAAAGCAGTTACATATACGCTATGAACAAAATATTTGGTTAAAAACTATACAGTTGAGTTCACGCAGATTTCTATTTCACGCTTTATTCTCTGCATTCGAAATTGCCGGTGGCGTGCGCTTGTGTCATTTACCCATGCATATAACCTTAACAAGCGGGCCTCGACACATATGAGTGTATGCATGTATGGATGTGTGTGAGCACACCTAATTGTATCTCTGCATGTTTGCCGTAACGAAGGGCGGCAGCAGCGCCAAAAGGATGTCAGCGAAAGTAGCCAAGCAAATGTTGTGACGCCACAACGACAACCTTTTATTTCCACAATTTATACAGCAAATAAAAAGGTTACGGGTGCAAAAACAAAAAAAAAACAGCAAGCACACACAAGCAGCAGTGAATGGCAGCAACGAAGACGGCACGGCTGGGAAATGGTGAATTGGAGCACAGCTGTGTAAAAGTTGGTCTAGGACATTACAAAGATTCGTGTCGTATACATACATGTAAGGGCGTAAATGGAGGTATATATGTATATGTGCGAGGTACATATGTACATATGTAGTTATACATAACTATTTGCAAATGTACACAAGTACAAAAGCCTGTACGTTTGATTAAAGCGACGGCGTCTACAATGCCGCACCTAGCGTACACACCTTTCAGTTGTGAGATAAGTTCGCATGGAACGTTACACAGCGCGCCTAAAAGTATGCAGGACGGCATTTGATAGTCAAATGTCGCATAATTGCAAATGTAGATATGTTTAACAGCATGTACTAAAATATCTGTTTTCATAAAGAAAATTATTGTAACCTGAACAGGGTACACATTGTGACAAATAAAAAAAAAAGTACTTGGATATTAAAAAAAAAAATGCTAATTATTTAATTATCATTAATATTAATTTTGTCGCCTTCAAAGTAATCCCCACCAAATGTAATACACTTATGTCAACGATTTTCCAATCCTCGAAACACTTTTCCTAAGCAGCTTTTTAAGATCGACTGAAAACGGGTCCCATTCCGATGATTGGCGACTTGTTTGCAGGTCAAACTCATAAACCCATGTCTCATCGGCAGTTATAATGCTCTCCAGGAATGCGGGATCGGAATTCGCACGATCAAGCATGTACAAAGAGACCTGTTTACGATACGAACGTGTTTCATGCCCAAAATATCCACCAAAATTATTCTAATGGACTCACGAGAGATGTTGTGCTCTCTCTAACATTTCGAACGTCACCCAGAACGAGGCATGCCTTTAACGATCTCTCGACCATCTTTGAAGGCTTTGTGCTCGTAGGCTTTGTAAGTTTGTCACGAAGTTTGTAACATCCAAAAAGGAAACATCGGAGAACCTATAAAATATCTATAAATGATCAACATGTTGAGCTGAGTTGATTCAGCTATTTCCATCTGCTTGTATATACACGTACTAGTTCTTCAGCTTTTGATTTTTTGTTCTGAAAAGATGCATACATTCTTTTCTGCTCAGAAAGCTGCTCATTTGTCGGAACCGTCGATTCGGGCCATTACAGATTGCTTGGACAACATTTAAAAAAAAAGCAATGCTACAATATTGGAGCAAATTTTTCAGATCGAACCTTTACTATACAATTAGCTGCCATACAAATTGATCGAATTGACCGAAGAGACTTATGCAGATCGATATCTTAAAAACTGAGACAGCAGTTCGCGTACAGACGGAAATTGACTCAGCTCATCACTGTGACCATTGATATATGTATAAATTGTATAGGCTTCTCCGACGCTTCCTTCTGGCTGTTACAAACTTCATGACAAACTTAATATACCTTGTTCAGGGTATAAAAAATGTCGATGTAACACAATTAATTATTTATGATTCTACAAAGTTCCTGTCACCAGGTTTTTACTGCGTGCACACATACTCATATAAATTACGCACTCTTTTTCATGGACATTGCTACGAATGCTGCTGGTACTGGGTCACCCAGTAACCTGGAGAGCTTCGCAGAGACACGAAAATCGCCGCACAGTGTTACAAGCTGATCACAAACAACCAATGCCATTTCCTAGATAGTATGTACATACATATGTATGTATTCATGTTTGCACCTCGGTGGACGGTGAGCGCTAAATAGAGGTGCATTGCAACGAGCAACAGTCACGGGCGTAGGAGCATATACATACATACGTGCATATGCATACATATATTATCACCGTTTGTATAGTTTGCGCAGTTGTGGCGCCGGATGCGGCTGCATAGCGACCAGCCAACGCCCGCGTCCGGGTATATTTTGCAAATATGTATCCATTCAAAACTGCCACCTCCCATGGTGCACGAGATTAACTCAATTCATTGCCGGCACAGAGAATGTGAATTTACCCCTTCTTTTATTGCCTCGCATTTTGCCCGCCTTTATTTGACTGTGCTAATTACTTTTTAAATTATGTGCTTTCATTCACATACTCATATACATTGTACATATGTACATATATACTATACATGTGTTGTGTACATTGAGTGCTCAAATAAATTCGCGCGCATTAGTTGTTGGTGTTGAAAAGCAATGTAAATTCCACAGAGGTTTATATTTTTCCTCCGTTGAAGCAAGCGCATAAATATATAATGTGTCTAATGTACATACAGATGAACCTTACATACATATGTACATGTACAGTAAGAGTTTTTGTATGGTATGCGCTGCGGTCATCGCTAGCTGCTTGCTTGTGGGCCACTTTGTGAAACTTTCGGTTCTTGGTTAGTTGTTTATTTCATTCGCTTGTTTTGCCGGCCGCACTTGTGCAAACAAGACAGCTTACACATTCTCAAGCTAAACTTACGCACACATACCAACGTACTGTATATATATAAAGGACCTCTAGCTATGTGATCCTTGTAAATTTCTATATTTAACTGGCGTTAATATTTTGGCCCAATTGGACTATAACCGTTCCGGTTACTTAGACCAAACTTATACCTTTTTAATCAATAATGAAACCCATAAAGGTATGTTAGGTTATGTTAAATATCGGTGTTAATAGGGATCTCACTCGGACAGCTTACTATGGTCGGTTGTAGGAACTCCGACAAAAATGGATCATAAATACCCACAAAAATATAAAAACGCTGGTCGGTTGTAGGAATGCACATAAAAATTGTTCATAAAGACCGCAAAAAATACGTTAACACTGGTCCGTTGTAGGAACTCCTTTAAAACTTAATCATAAAGACTCTCAAAAAGATAATAACACTGGTCCGTTGTAGGAACTCCTATAAAAATTAATCATAAAGCCTCTTATAAAACCAAATAGGCTTTAAGCCGTTTACGAAGTTGTTAAGCAGTCAATGTCAGTTTTTGGCTATGTCTCCCGGTTTCAGCCTAAGTTTTGCAAAGGCAGGACAAGGGAGCATAAAATGCCTGGAAGTTTCCAACTCAACTCCTTCCATACAACTTAGATAATGTGCGTTCGACTGCCTTACAGCATGAATGCATATTGCAGAAGGCTCCGTAAGAACTCTGACGATTGCGGCAAAATGAACACATAAAGGTAAGTGATGTTGGAGTTGGTGAAAGCATTTCATATATTTGAAACAAGGTCAGCAGGAATTAGTGGAGGTTGCTGAAGTTTAACCGCGAATCACAATTCTTAACCATTATACGAAGAAGAACAAGCGTTTGGAAACATGTTTCTATTTTCTGGTAGGAGAGAGCAATATGCCGTTACAACTACTATAACAATTTCTGATTTTCAGAGACGAAAGAAGTCTAAACTGCGTCAAGATCAAGGCATACCTAATCCAAAGCTCAAAGTGCCTACTGACGTACCCGTTATCTATACACCCGAGTTAGTCCGATTAGCGTCATATAAAGATGGTGGCCAGTTGTTGAGTTCGTTAGTAGTGACTCAGTTACATTTCCATTTTATAAAAGCTATTTTTTTGTTTCAAGAGTACTTATCGCTTTGATTTACTCACCGGGTTCTTCTTGCAACCAAAAAAAAAACAAAAAAAAACACCGTTTGCGAAACAAAGTTTCACCAGCAGTAGCACGGAAAGTTTAACAGGCTAACAGTGAATGGAATAGCAAATAAGCACACTATTTGTTTAAACTTTGGAAATTAGTTTGTGGCGAAAAAATTACAAAAACAAGGTAAACTGGAGAGCTGGTTAAGGAGAGTAGGTAGTAGAGTAGGTACACATTTTATTTAACTTATTGTCAAAAATATTTTGTATGAGAGATGCAAGATTCAGTGGGGAATTTTTACTACTGCCATTTATATTTATTATCATAGCGGGTCGATTTTTTTCTATTAAATCGCATATGCGGAAAATGTTTTAGGGGGTATGGGAGATGCATATATGTTACAGTTGTCTGGTATGTCGGTGCCAACAAATAGCCAGCACAATATCAAAATACACCTTAACACACAGGATATTCATTTGGATATCTCAAAAATTGGCCAATAAATTTTTATACTTCCTAAAAGCTAAAGTTTGTCTTGAAAATCGCTAACTCAAAGCGTTTTAGTTCCATAGCTTCTTACGCAAATTTGTTCGCTATGCACCGCAGGACATTTTCAGTATATGATCAAAAATTCGAAATTGACTTTTTTATTGATTACTTTTCACTACATCAAACATATGTACATATCACATACACGTACAAAATTTTAAACTTCTGCTAACAGACCTAACCAAGGTGTAACCAAAACTCAAATTTTGTTTCAATATGAGTAATTATTACCGCTTTTTCTTTCTCCTGTAAATTATATAAAGTCACCTAAAATGCAAAACAACGCATCAGCAAAAACAAAAAAAATCGAAATTGCTTCCGATTCACTACATCATGTTACACGTA
The DNA here is from genome assembly GCF_024586455.1 of Bactrocera neohumeralis. Lineage (NCBI taxonomy): Eukaryota > Metazoa > Arthropoda > Insecta > Diptera > Tephritidae > Bactrocera > Bactrocera neohumeralis. The sequence goes on along the minus strand of NC_065923.1, from coordinate 39,077,657 downwards.
CTTGTATGTAGCATAAAATTTTCGGCTTCCGCTGTCATATATAACCATTTTACAACCAACACTCAAATATTGTTTTAATATGGGTGGCTTCTAATATATCGTTTTTTCTTCGCCTCTAAACTTATAAAAAGTGATTTTAGCTTATTTTGCATTTTACGTGACGATTTGTACAAATAACATAATAATTAAATTCTGTATTCATTTAATCTCTTTTTCTTCTTTTCAACATGAAATGAATTTATCGTGTATTTTCGAACGAATATTTGTAGTATGCGCTTTTTGCTGGTGCCAAATACAAACTTCACATGCAAACTGCAAACTGATTTGCTGTAGTTGCAAATTTTTGCAAAATCTGCATAAAATGCAATTCTAGAGAGATGACAACGAAAGAATTGCGAAAATGATAAATAAATTGCAAACAATCATAAATCAATGTCACACTTTGCAGAAGCAGCTGAGTTTCAAGTTTTTGAAACTTTCGCCAAAAAAAGGTTGAATAAATAAAATAACAAGTGTGGAAACATTACAGCTGTTCCGTGATGAGCGGGCAATGACACCCATAGTGACTATTACATAAAATATGTGCTTGCATATCTACTTATGTATTTTTGTTTATATATATTTGAGTAGAATCGCTACAAAATGAATGTAAGCACAAGCAGGTTGACTGTATTTCCTTATTTTCCCTTACTATATGGTCTGTATTAGCTATCAGCACTGGTTGAATTTCTAGTTCAACTAGAATAGTGCTTTTTCCCAGGCAATGCGATGCTCTGAAATGACTCGTTGTGAATTCTCTAACACTCCAATGCCATTTTTCTTGAATTCAAGTGTATATGGGGATTGCTGATTAAATCAGTATAAAGAACTATAAGATAGCAATTATCTGCATTTGAAAACACCAGTTAAGTTTCTGTTTGATACTCCAATATCGAAGGACCAGCGAAACGGCATAATGGTGTGTTTTTCGACTGGAATGCAAGTTTGGTATAATAAATACTATTATTACTTTTGCCTGTGGGTTAGCAGGAATGATACTGCTCACTACCTCGAAAATCATTGTCCGATACGTGAAGATTAAGAAGTGGGAAAATACAATATTATATGGAAATTGTCGATTTGAAAACTATGGTATATTAATGCCGGTCATAGCAACAATTTGTAAAGGCGCTTAATATGAATCCGAAGCTTTCAATATTTATAGAAATTATTTCCAGCGCTTTCAGGCGAAAATAGAAGCTAGAACCTTTGTAGGCCTTTTATTATAAAACAAATATGCATTGTGATACATATTTTCCCGAAGCAATGAAGAGAGAAAAACCGTTTTAAGTAGTGCATGTTTTCCTCGGAAACTATAATGCTGATAATTATAACGAGCTGATCACTGATATGATTACGAAATTCTCCAACAACGGATGTAAAATGCACATTTTACATTCTCATTTAAAGTTAATATGGCAGCTTATTTGGAAGAATAAGGAAACGTTTTCATCAATATACAAGTATATTGCAATTTGAGAGACGTCAGTATACTGAAAGAATGATTTGGGACTATATTTGAGGGATTGTAAATGAAATTTCTGCGACGGAGCATTATCGTGGTGCAAAAACCAAGAGTTGGCGGCTCATAATTCGACCTCTTTTTACGAATAGCTTCGCGAAAATTACGCATAATACTCAAATAGTTTCCTTGTTGACAGATTGGCCGGTCGGAAGGAATATGGAGTGCACCACACCTCGATAATCGAAGAAAACCGTCAACATAACCTTGATTTTTGACCTGCTTTGATGTGGTTTTTTCGGCTTCGGCTCACCTTTGCCACGATATTCGACCGATTGATCGTTTGTTTTCGGGTCGTAAGAATGGATTGAAGAGTCATCGCCAGTAATAATATGTTTCATGCCATCCTGATTGTGGGAAAGCATTGTTCCACAGATGTTAACGCGACGCTGTTTTTTAAAAAAATTTATTGATTTTATTTTCTTACGCCGAAAAGATCTTTCAAAACGGTTTTCACTGATCCTTCCGTAATTCCAACGTTGCTAGTAAGATCTCTAACTGCTAATAGTCGATTCTCAAGCACTAATTCGTCCTGGACTTGGTTCGTCGTCAACGCATTCTCGAATTGAATTTTACCATTTTTTTTAACATAAAAGCAAATTCAGAACTATTTTTATTCTTATTCTTATTTTGAGGAATCTCTTCCTCTTCCGAGGCTGTTGGTAATTTTGCATTGGGATCGTTTTTTACGTGGCGTGCCCTAAAACTCGCGATGCATAAAAGAAACAAAAAATAAGCACAAAAATGTTGTAGACTGTTTTTAATCACATTCTTTCTGTAACTAGTACAAAACCAGTCTTGTACATGGATACCGTTAGGCTTGGTTGTACGTAGCATACAGAAATGTTAGAGCATGAAATATAAAAATTAAATATTTATCCGTAGTAATTATGGCAAAGCAAAGAATAGCAAAAGCAACTAATAAAATATGGTATATGCACAAGAAAAAATGGAATGAAAAAAAATAAACAATAACGTTATGCCGGATAGTTCATATACGTTCTATATTACATATATACAGTATATGCGCATAAAAATAAGCACTCAAAAGAAGCAGTAAATGGAAGTCCTTTACACATCTTTCGAATTTCCGTTAAAGCGCGAAAGAGTTTCAAGCAAGCCGACTAAAATATTTGAGCAGAATTGAATTGCTTGCAGCAAATGCGATAAATGTTGCAGTAACTCCCAATACGCTTATGGCAGCAACGTCATCAAGTAAACATGATACTTTCAGCTCCTGGAGTCGCTGTGGAGGCAAGCGCCAAGAGCGCAGCGCCAATGGCCACTGGCTAAGTTGTGAAGGAGATAATATGAAAATACCTTCTGCTTAAGTAGCGGAAGGCCCTGAGATGTGATACTTTGCCATAACGCGCCGCTTAAATTGTTTATTGTATGCTTTTGGCTAGTTAATATTGTGCGCCGGAAAGGAAGCAGTGGCAGAGAACTTTGAATAAATATGCTGGTGAAATGTAATAAGGCGAATAGTAAATAAAAATGATACAAAAATAAATAAAAACCGTTTTAATAGAAATAATAAAATACACAAGTGGCAGCCAATTACGGCGAGCAGCGCAAAACGCTGCATTTTCACCAAAAGCGTAATATATTTCCATTTTATTTCATTTATTTTCATTTATTTTATGTGCAAATGCAACGCAGAGTGTGTGTGTGTGGGCGTGGCTGCATGTGTGGACAGCTATTTTGGCGCATGCAGCACGCCTTCTGCCATCGAATGTTTTACTGTCGACGAGCAGTCGCATATTTGGGCCAAAGTGCTGAAATGTGCACAATGAATAAAATATTAAATTCAAATAAGATAGGAGGAGGAGCAGTGCAAAAATTAAAGCAAAGACTGCTGCATCCATATGAAAGCATTAAAAAGGGAACACAAAATATATGCGATTTATTGCACTGTTTTATGTACATACATACATATGTAGATACACACATACATAGAAGCAACGGCATAAATAGTGTGCACGTATGTACATATTTACATGGCTTTATTGCTTTTATTGTTAGACAGTAAATATGGGAAACGAACCAATTCGGAAAGCTATAATAAAGAGTAAATGCTTTCAATTTATTTATGTATTTTTGGCGAATAATGCAAATTGAATGATATTTTATGCAGTTTAAATTGATAATTCAGTTAGAACGGAGAGTAGCAATTAGGATCACAAAATAATTCAATTAAGCAAGCGAAATTGCATTAAATAGAATGTATAGCATCGAATGGAAAACATATAATATTGCAATGAATAATGTAAAATTTGGAACAAGAAAAGAAATTCGAAACTAAAACAAGAAAAAACGTTAACTGCAGTTGCACTGAAGCTAAATACCCTTCACAGGTGCATTTCTGTTAGTAACTACATATGTGTTCAGTTTGTATGGCAGCTACATGCTATAGTTAACCGATCTGCACCATTTCTTCGGAGATTACATTGTTGCCTTAGAAAATAATCTGTACCAAATTTCGTTAATATATCTTGCCAAATGTGAAAGTTTTCCATACAAGAACTTGATTCCGATCGTTCAGTTTATATGACAGCTATATGTTATAGTGCTCCGATATCGGCAGTTCTAACAAATGAGCAGCTTCTTGAAGAGAAATTGACGTTTGCAAAATTTCAAAACGATATCTTAAAAACTGAGGGACTAGTTCGTATATATGCAGACTGACGGACAGACAGACAAACAGACGGACAGGGCTAAATCGACTCAGTTCAAAATACCGATCATTTATATATACTTGTATACTTTATAGGGTCTCCGACGCTTCCTTCTGGGTGTTACAAACTTCGTGACTTCAGGGTAGAATAAGAAAAACTCTTAACTTTGGTTGCACCGAAGCTAGAATACCCTTCACAGGTGCCTTTCTTATAGCTTAAAAGGGTATATGTTAAAAGCATCACTATTCTGCTTTTGATGTGTCAGTTTGAATGTAACTTCTTACAGGCCCATATCATTTCTACCGATAATAGCAAAGATTTTGAAGAAAATTCTCATAAAACATCTCAATAAAATCAAGAAACCATAATTCCAGCGCATTAGTTTGGGTTTCGTGCTAACCATTCTACGATTGATCAAATCTACAGAATTACACATATTATTGAAAAAGTATTTGAGGTAAAAAAAAATTCTGTTCTACCGTGTTTTTGGATGATATCTGCTTTCGAAATTGAAACTGACTTTACCGAAACAGCATTATGACAAAATAAAATATATTTGTCAGGTCGCTACTTCCGCGTTAAACAAGGACGAGTATTCTATTCACAGGACAATAAAAGCAGGAGTTCCACAAGGTAGTGTGTTGGGCTCTCTTTTTTATATTCTATTCAAGCATGACCTGCCAGTAGACTGCAATTTAACAGCAGCCACATTTGCAGATGTTACCGCGTTGTTTGCTGTTGGTGGTAGTGAACACGATTCGACTATTTATCTCCAAAAACTTGTAAATAAAGTCCTACAATGGGCAAAGGAATGGCAGATAAAACTCAATGAATCTAAGTCTGTAAATATTGTTTTCAAATACAACAAGATAACGCACTTACCAATTTTCATGATGAAAAAGCTTTCCCAACAGGCAATTAATTCCGATTGTTCAGTTTGTATGGCAACTATATGATATAGTGGCCATTACGACAAATGAACAGCTTTTGGATGAGATATGGAGAATTTCAGTTCCATATCTCAAAAAAGAGAGAGAAAATATTTCGCATATATACAGATATAGTCGGACAAACAGACATGTCTAACTCACTTTTTCCGGAATATATAAGGACATCTCAAATCATTTTAAAAATATTTCTTATGAGCATCTACTGTATAACCCTGCAGTTATAAAGGAATTATATCTCTAGATGTTCTCTAGTAGATTCATCACTTGCATAGTACACTATATCAAAGTGCAGCGACAAAGATGACACGGGAAACAAAGAGCCCAGAAGAAAATTGCAAAGACCATTAAAGCAAGGCGAAGATCGCTGTCAAAATGAATTGACGAACTCGAGAAAGGAATGAAGAAGCTTGGCATACAAAACTACGGGTGATCCAATTAGAGGTACTATTTTCAATAGCCTTTCTTCGACAGCTCGCGCGTGAGTTGTGTCAAGCTGTCGTGCTATTTTTGTTCAGTATATTTTGTCATTTCATCATGGAAGGACGGCTTACGAACGAACATTTACAATTCGTTCAACATTATTACGAAAATTCATGCTGTGTAAAGAATGTGTTTCGCGCGCTTCGCTCAGCTTATAGTCAACATTAATCGGTCTACTGAGCGTACTATTTGCAACACCCAACTTGAGACCCGGCATTCATTGATGGATAATATTTGACCGAATAAACGGCGTCCAGCACGCAGTGAAGAAAATATAGCAGCTATAGCTGAGAGTGTACACGAAGGCCGTGCCGTTCGGCGCCGTTTGCAGTAACTCGGACTGACATATGCAACGACTTGGCTCACGTTGAGATCTTAAATTGAAAGCGTACAAAAACCAGCTTGAGTAAGAACTGAAGTCGCTCGACCTTCCCAAGCGATATCGCTTTATTCTATGGGATCTTGAAAGTTCCAAGAAGAACCGACGTTTTCGAGCCAAATTTTGTTCAGCGATGAGGCACATTTCTGGTTCAATTGGTATGTAAACAAACAAAATTGCCGCATTTGGGACGAAGAGCAATCTAAAGAGATACAAGAGCCGCCATTTCATCCACGGTTTAGTGTGGTTTGTGGGCTGGCGGAATCATCGGCCCATATTTCTTCAAAAATGATGCCAGCGAGAATGTAACCGTCAATGGCGGCCACTTCCCACACATTGCATCAATCAATTGATTTATTGAGAGAACACTTCGCTGAGCAGATAATTTCACGTTTTAGGCCGATCGATTGGGCACCAAAATCATGTCACATCATACTGTTAGACTTTTTTGGGGTTATGAAAAGTCTAAAGTCTATGAGGATAATCCCGCTTCGATTCAGGCCTTGGAGGCAATCGAAATGCTGGAACGAGTCATCGAAAATTGGACTCAACGGATGGACCAACTGAGACGTAGCCGCGGCCAACATTTGAAAAAATAATTTTTAAAAAATAAATGCCAAATAATGATGTTTCTAATGATAATAAATTTTAAGTTTATGTATAATTTCTTTAAAAAGTAGGGAACTGATGGATCACCCTATACACTAAAGAAGGAGAGAAGATGTATCGGGACGACCTTAGAAATTCCTTAAAAATTCTATTCAGTCATTATATATTACTTGTTATTGTTACTGTGCGTTAAAGGCAATCATTGACAACTGACACTTTTAAAGTTTAAAGCTTACTTTTAGATTTGTCCGGAAAATAAATACAATGTACACAATAATTCCCAAGATATTAGGGTTAATCACTATTTGTTGAACATAGTCCACTCTAAATTACAAAAGCGAAAGAGCACTTATACTTAAAGCTGTATGCATATGTGTCGATTAGTCCCCATATGGCAATACAATTTGATGAGAAATGTCGACATTAAGAATTTACAATCCACTATTCAGCAACAACATCGGCAGCAGCTTACCAGTACAATAGTATTTATACACTTGAACAAAAAACTTTAAGCTAAATTGTAAAAACATGTTTGGCCATTTCACATTAGCAACGCAAATGAATTTTAAATGCTCAGTCCACCCCCACCATGAACTCGCGCTCCGCCCATTCACTCTTGGCGGTGCTCATAGTTGCTCCTTTGTATAAGTCGGTAGCGAATAAATAAACTTTCGGGGCAAATAAAAACAGTTATACACACGCTATGCACACAAATACAGAGGAGGAAAGAAAGAAAAGGGGCGAAGAAAGCCTAACAAATAAAATGCAAAATAGAATAAAAGTAAAATGAATTGGAAATGGCAATGTAGACAAAAACATATCCGGCGAAATGGCGGAACTGTGGCACGAATTCAACGATGCCCCGTAGGCGCATAAAGACAAATGTGATGTGTGTGCATTTATCCTTGTCTATACGGCGACGTCAGAAAATAGTTGTAGTTGGAAAATTGCTGCAGCAAAACATTGTTGTGCGGATTACGCTAAAGAAAAAAGTCAAACTCGCACAACCGCATAGAACTCATGGAGCACAAGCTTTGAACCCTGCTATTGGTATAACAGCCTAGGCTGGTAAGCATGAGCAATAGCTAAAAAGGGAACAACGAAGAATTCGATTGTGTTTAACTCTTGAAAAATTACTTTAAGCTCATACAATAGATCTCCATTTACTATAAAAAAACATGCTGAAGCTGTGAACTACTGTGGCAAATATAAAGAAATTTTAAAGTCACTACTAGTGTGAACTTAAAAAAATAAAAATTTATTATTTTTTAAATTTCGATATCTTTAAGAATAACATACTGTAATTTTAAATGAAGATATTAAATATATTTTCAGTTACAGCTGCCAAAAGTGTAGCCACTCAGTTCAATCGGCTCTATTTGAACGCGTTTTTCTCGAAGCAGCATTTTGCGAAACTGCTGCAGTGATTACACCAAGAGAAATCTGTCCCAATCACTGTAAAATTTTTAACATATTCTGTATATATGTAGCTGTTCATGTCATTTTTGATGACATTTTGTCGACGGTAGGTCATTTTACGGATAATATCTTTTAGTAGTGAACTTTTTTCTTCAAAACTTTATTATTTATTAGCAAAACCCTTTAAAATGTTAATATGTGACCTGGTCTACGGAAAGGGGGCTTAGGTGTCAAAAAAAGGAGAACAATTAATGAGATAACGAGAAACTGACGATTATTTTTAACAGCTTTTCCCAGAAAACTAGTTTTCGCACGTTAGCTCCGCTCCCTTTTCGTAGACCGGTCACATATACATATGTAAATTTCACAGTAGTTTTTTTTTCAACTCACAAAAATAGGTTCTGACGATTAGACGATTACAAAAAAATCGTTTCCGCATCGGACTGCAACTGAAAAGGTAAAAATTTATCCATTATGCAAATTCTCCAAGGTAAAGCTATGTATATATTTGGTGGAATCAGAAGGATGTGCGGAACTATGAGTTTCTAAAACCGCGTGAAACGCTTAAAGTAGAATGGTTCTGAGCGATTACTGAATTGTTTTCCTTGCGACAAGACTCGCCTTAATGTTGCAGACCGGTTCAAAACTATTTCGAAAACAGCGGCCAGAAAGTTTTACCTCACCTAAAAGTCGAGATCTTGCCCTTCTGACTAGTATTTCTACTTGTCGATACAAAATGCTTCATTGGAATGCGGTTCACATCAGAGTGTTCATTGGTTTTTTCTTGGCTGCAAGTTCGGCGCAGTTATTTTGGGATGTAATCTACAAATTTTCATAAAGATTACAGCATGTTGTATTTTCAGAAGAGCAATACTTTAAAGAATAGTACTATTTTACATGTTTTTCTTAATTTCAAATTTTGAAAACAAACCCGCATATAGACCAAATCTGTTAATCGAAAATTAAAAGCAAATTAAAAGTATTTTTTATAGTCTTTTATAAAATGGACGCCCTAAATTATAGGTATACTTTTTATAATTATTATAGCTATGACATAACATCCTTAAAAAGAACCAATTGACCAATTCTAACAAATTTTGGTAACAAATCAATTTGTGATTATTTTAACAAACTTTAATTGATTCCTGAATCTCCTCTGAGGTGATCTGATATTTTGTACATACTTTAAGCGTAACAAGCTGACAAAGAATTAGTGCATAAGTCGTATACAATCTAGCCGAAGGACAATGATCGTTACGGTGCGTATACAGGGTAAGCGGATGGTTTGCATTCGTGAGTAGCCTCAAGCAGACGAACTTATTTTAACTAAGTTGTATTTCTTGATGCTTGAACTATCGACTGTGATAGTATAGAAACTTAGGCAGATTGCATTAGTGTTAAAATGCAAATTAGTGAAGTTGTTATAAGAGAAATGTCGAATTTTTTAACTTGTGAAACCAAAAATGCCTCTCCACTGTGACTCACATGTACAACTTGAATTTCATTGCTTAAGTGAATGAATTGCCTTGTTATTGGACAGTTTTAAACCACGTCTCGTCAGCAGTAATAATGTGTTTGATGGTAGGGTCCTTAGCTACTTTGTCAAGCATCTCTTTTGCGAACTCTATTCGACGTCGTTTTTGCAAAGGGTTCAAGCACTTTGGTACGGGTCTAGTAATGACACACTTACATACCCAAAAGATGTGTGGACGACTCGCAGGAGACAAGTTTTCGATGACTTTAGGACCTTCACTGAATGCTTCGTGCCACTCAAATGCTTGTGTACGTGATAAAGTATACTCCTTAAAATACTTCTGAAATATTTTCAACGATTCTGCAGCCCTCATTTCATTAGAAATTTCAGCAAATTCGTTGTAAATTTTTCCTTGGTAAATATTACCAGACAAACTATTCTTGTTGTAAACAAACAGTTGCCAAAGGTACACTCATTGATCTACGGAGATCGAACATTACAGAAACATAAGAAGTCGAAAACTAGAAAAGATTTCTCTACCGTGTCAGTTTGTGTGATTTATTTGTCAAATGTTAAGATAAATAGCTGAGGATTGCATCCCGACCTTAAGTCTATTGTGCCAAATGTTATATCTTAGTTAGTTTTAAGCCCTAAAAATATCCGTTAAGAGAAAACAAACTTTAATATTTTGAGCAACACGTAGCGAAAAAGTACTAAAATGTCACAAGTCATTTGTAAATACATACACAGTCCCTACATGTATACTTTACGTACGCGCAACTAGTACCACGACTGCCGTAGCGCATTGGCTTGAGAATCTTAAATTAGGATACGGAACTTTATAAGCCTGCAACAAAAATAGAAATGTGCATATGTAAGTAAATGCTGAAAAACCTGTTTGCTTCGCAAAAATTCAACAGATTTGTGTGACAAAGTTTTATTAAAATTTTCATCTTTCGCTTATTGCGTGCATAAATTATATGAAATTGTTTATTAAAGCTGTAAACAAAGAAATATTGTATGTAATATGCCCCACATGTAAATGTAAAAAAAAAAAAAGATTTCAACTATCCCTGTTAACATTGGCAAATAAATGTGCTTATGCCTATATATGTATGTATGTGTGGTTTTTCCATGTGTAAGGAGCTTTCAGTAGTTATGCTTTGTGTCCTCATGTTATTTACCTTATTATGCATGCAAGAAAATATAAAAATAAGAAAATGTGTGCTTTTACGACTTTTTGCAACATCCTCTGTGTATGTGAGTGTGAGTTTTATTATTATTTGCTGTCGAGATTAGGCATAATGTTTTGTGATTTCTCTTGTCCCTTCCCTAATAACCTCACTTTTTATTTGTACTCATACATTTGATAAATATAAGCTTTGAGTGTGCTTGTACTTAAATATCTTTAGGGAACTATTGATGACCGTTTCGTTCGGAAAAAATGGTGAAACTGTCGTCAGGAGACTTGAAAGAACAATGTTGTATGCATTATATACATATATTCATGTAAAACATGTTTCGAAAAAAATGTAGACAATAGTTTCGAACTTTTTTTAACACAAAAAATAACAACGGGTGCATTTTTACCATTTTTTACCAGTTTTAACGGCTTTGATCTAATAAAGCACCAAACCAGAAAAGACGTTAACTAAGACTACATCGAAAATATAATACCCTTCGCGATTAAAGATTAATGCTAGTGTGTTTGGGATACAAGAAGTAAGATTACTCCAAACTTCGTGAAGAAACTTATTTTATATTGTGACAAAAAAGCACCCGGAAATTGTAATTAATTTCCTCGCGTAAATGATATTTCAAAAATTTATTTTGCTAAGTTAGTAGGACTGCTCTTAATTACCAAATATGAGCGCGATCTGTCCACCAGTTTGTTTGCAGCAGCTGCTTAAGTCGGTACACCTCAGTAGTGCATTGCGATTTTTAAAATGGTTAAAAAATATCGAACAAAGAATTTATATATATATATGGCAAGAGAGCTCAACATCTCTCGCGAGTCCGTTCGGATGATTTTGGTAGATATTTGGGATATGAAACACGTTCTTGCTCGACTCGTCTCGATAAAGCTGAATTTTTTTCAAGAAGAGTACAGTAAAGATATCTCTTTGGGAATTATTAATCATGCGAATTTCGATCCCACATTCATGGACAGCATTATAACTGCCGATGAGACTTTGGTTTATGAGTTTAACATGCAAACAAGTCAACAATCATCGGAGTGGAGAGAAAAAATTAGCCTAAGCCAAAAAAAAACACATCAAAGTAGCTCAAAAATCAAGATGATGCTCATAGTTTTTTTCGATATTCGTGGATTCGTGCATCATGAATTTGTTTCGGATGGACAGACGGTCAATAAGAAGTTCTTTTTGAGATTTGGCTCTTTGTGATTTCAACTTGTTCCCCAAATTGAAATTGTCGCTCCGGGGAACCTGTTTTCAGTCGATCGAAGAGGTAAAGCAAAATTTTCAGAAGGACCCTCAAAGGGTTGTTATTGAGATTTGTTATTTCCGCTTTCGTTTCCAATGGATTTACAACTACTATAATTTTTATACTCTCGCAACAATGTTGCTAACGAGAGTATTATAGTTTTGTTCACATAACGGTTGTTTGTAAGTCCTAAAACTAAAAGATCCAGATATAGGGTTATATATACCAAAGTGATCAGGGCGACAGGTAGAGTCGAAATCCGGATGTCTGTCTGTCCGTCCGTCCGTCCGTCTCCGTCTGTCCGTTCCGTGGTTTATGAGTTTGAGATATCATGATGAAACAAGTCAAAGAATCATCGAAGATGGACTGCCACGCCCACAAAATGGCGGAAACCGAAAAAAAAGTGTCATAACAAAGTAAGCTCATAAATAAAGATATTCGTGAAATTTGGCATCAAATTTGTTTCGGGATGGGCATATTTGGACGTATTAAAGTGGGCATTACTAAGTTTTTTGTACATATCTGAACTACTTTAGATTGTCAACCAACTTACAGAGTCGTTTTCTTCAATTTCCATATACAGTTCAAGAAGAAATCGGATAATAACCACGCCCACCTCCCATACAAAGGTTATGTTCAAAATCACTAAAAGTGCGATAACCGACTAACAAAAAACGTCAGAAACAAAATTTAAAGTCAAACACACAATTAATACCATCGATCAACGCCCACTTACTGGATTCACCAGATTTGGCTACCGATGAAATTCGGTATTAATCAGTTTTCTCACCCTGATGACATGAAAATTGTCATGAAATCGGTTCACAACCTGTTTTCCAATATAAAGCTATTTTGAATTCCATCTGATGCCTTCTTTGTATAATACGAGTATAAACATTAGGAACCAATGATGATAGCGGAATAAAACTTTATTGAGATTTGTTATTTCAGCTTTCGTTTCCAATGGATTTACAACTACTATAATTTTTTCACTTGTTACTGTTTTGGTCTGCACTGGTCTGTACCACTTTAATATTTTCTAATAACAGCCAAATGACAACAAAAAATAATCATATTTGCATTATTTCATAAAATGCGTTCCACAAACATATTTATAAATAAACCGGGAGTATTCATACAAGTATTATGGTGGTCATAATAAAAAGCTGGCAAAAATAGCAAATGCAAAATTATACTAATAAATATAACCGACAATGTATGCAAATAGTCGTGTTAGCGCTATTGTGAGCAAAACTTTTGTTTGACGGCAAAATTTGGGCATTTTTCGAAATTTTTAGGTTATGAAAGGAAAAAGATTTATAGAGCAGAAAGGAAGCAGCACATTTGTTTGCTGGCCATTGTATGTGGACAAAATATAGGACATATAGAAAAGGACATGTGAGTGTGTTGTAACTGGGCGGATGATATTCGGGTCATTGCTTTGACAAATTTTTGGGTTGCATAATTTCAACTGAAAGTGCTCCGAATGAAAAATTGGTTGTTAACAACCTAAATTATATGACATATTTATAGTATAAATGTGGGTACAATTTCATTTTCTGTTTTTTTTTTTTATTATTTTTTAAATATTTGATTATGGGTAAAACGAACTAAAGCGGCTAAATTTAGGTCCAAATAATGGACTACTTTCGGTATGTGAGATATGTTATGGGAAAATTTTTATGGATTTGTTAGATTAGGATTCTTTTCCATTAATGGTCATACTGTCTCTTGCTGCCTATTACTAATGTTCTGTTTAGAAAAAAACCAAAGTGAATATATAAAATATGTAGTTGCATAAGAAAAGGTGAAATTTATATACTAAGCGGGTCGAATTATTCGTACATGTATAGCATTTTTCTACGTTTTTTCGTTAGACCTAACTTTGGTGGATTAATGAAACAGTATTTTTGATGTAAAAAAACGATGTATGCTCTCCCGCCGAGGAGATTGTTATCCGCTAGAAATAAATTTAGCGAAAATGAAAAAGTAAACGCCGAGGCGAAGAATTTCTAAACAGAACTCAATGGCGAAAACAGTAATTAAATTGATATCTAATTCTATTTCAGCATTGGCAATAATTTAATTGATTAATCGATTAGTTTTTTATGCGCTCTGACGAAAATAATGGTTCAGTTCGTATCACTGGCTGTGTTCAATATTCAACCGACATAATCATTAAACGGAGTCGGTACTTCGAGCGACCGTGGACCGATTTCGCATCACGTTTACTCTAGTGGATAATACTCCTGTAGAGCAGAGTATCGAAGAAGACCCGAAAGAGTCCATAAACGAGGGCAACAATTGGAGCTATGGTAATCCACTTTCTGTCCAGCAATGAATCTCACTTTTGGTAGAATGGATATCTTAATAAACAAAATGGTCGCATTTGAAGCAAACCGTAAGCCTTCTTAACACACCGTTACATCGTCAAAAGTCCTTGATTGGTGTGCTCTTTGGGCAGAGGAAATCATTAGTTTATTTTTGTTCAAAAATTAAGTCAGTCATTACGTTACAATCAATGGGGAACGCTATAGAGCCATGTTTAAAGACTTTTTCTTGCCTGAAGGATGCTGATCTGGACGACCTTTGGTTCCAACAGGATGGTGCTACATGCAATACAGCCAATGAAACAATCAATTATTGAAAACTTAAACTTTTGGTGAGCGCATTATCTCGCGTAGTGGGCTTGTGACGTGGCCTTGAATATTGTGCGACTAATTGTTGTGAAGTTATGTGGTTATATGGGTTTCAAAGAATTAATTTTTTATTATCTTATTCAATTTTACAACACTTCTAGAGTATTGTCTAAACTTTTCAAGTTCATCCGAGTATTAGTTTCGAAGATACAGTCTTAGGAACTTGAGCGCTCGAGGCTAGCTAGGATTAGTGCGCCGATTTAAACGTATTTTTCTCGGGGTCAACGGAAATGGCGTTGCAATGAGAGAGTTTAAAATATTATTTTCCGAAAATTTTAGAATTTTCTTTGTTAATAGTGTATGATTGTAACAGTAAAAAATTCTTATAAAATATTTCATTTTTTATATGAGAAAAAATTTTTGAAAAAATGCTGTTTTTTACCGGAGGAAGCCCATTTTTATTACTAGTATATGTATATGTGTTCCCCACTGCTGGAAAGTATATTACCCATATATGTATGTAATTATGTAATTATTTTTTTATTATATATTAATTAATTATGTAATATGTGTATGTGTATATGTAACTGTATAAGTATAAATGTAAATATGTATGTGTGTAGTAGTGTTTCTGTGTTACCTTTATCTTGTGTTTTGTCTTGTATTGCCGTTTCTTGGGCTAAAAAGAAAAAAGAAAACGCAAATGAATAACGAAACTTTGCAAAAAATATTAATTAAAATAAAGTTGTGGACAGAAAATGAAATAAACAAGCGCTAAACGTAGTGAGCGTACATAATTCAGCGAAATATTAAAGTAAAAGGATAGTTACAAAATTATAGCAGCTAAAGGGCTTGATTGAAATCATTTTGTTGCACAAATACTTCGCACTCTAAAAAGAAAAATGGCAGAAAACAAATAAGCTGCTGGAAAGCCAACAAGAAAATCGTGTAAACGAAGTAGAGCTAAAGAGCGATGCAGCACTGCAGAAAACTGCAATGATTGAAGTTCGTTAATTAGACTCATCAACGCGGAAGAACGACTTTGTAAAAGTACAAAATACGCAGTAATGGCGTAAGGCAAACGCAGCAAGACGAGCCGAAGAAGAGCAAGATGTATTAACCAACATATATAAGGGCAGAACAACTTATTTTTAGTTGAAATGGGAGTGTACATGCGATTCTAATTACGTCAGAATGTTAAAGGACTTTGCTGTTAGCGAAATTCAGCACTCCAACAAGTCTTAAGCAGTTCAAACTACTCGTACAAGCCGCGACTTGATTTCAGCGCCGCAAAGCAAACAAACTTGCTGACAGAAGTCATTCTACGCGCGCTGCTGGAGCTTAGCTGGGTACTGTGCAGTGGGTATTTTGCGCAGAATTTGTGTCAAAAAGAAGAAAAACTAAATAGTTGTCAATGCACTTCCTGTGGCTATGGCACACTAAGTATTACAATAAACTTTGCAATATATTTATTGCCAGCATAAAAATCCAAGGAGTTTATAGTTGAGATTTAATTTCGAAAATATTTTATTTCATGAAAAAATACTGAATTTTGCGCTAATATTTTTTTTAAATTTGAAAACATGCTTATTTTTAGAAATATATATTTTTTATTTATTTATGAATTATTCCAATTTTAAAATAATTGAGAGGTAAGCTAGATATTGAGATATATCCTATCTTTTAAGTTAAATCAAATTACACACACTGTAATAAATTTTATTAAAATCGGTTCAGTAATTTAGGAGTTTATCCCGGACAAAACAATATATTAGATCATAATCACGTTCATGTAGCTATGGTATACATTAAATACTATTATAATCAATTTTTCAATATATTTATTGCCGGTATAAAAATCCAGGGGGTTTATACTTGAGGTTTAATTTTGAAAATATGCTACATAAATAATTGTACAAGATACGTTCCGAAGTAGACAGGACCTTTTAAATATAGCACCCCCTGAGGGTTTATATGTCGACTGGTGCGTTAGAATCTGCTATTTTTATCGATTGTCCAACATTAAATTTTGTTTTAAAAATGGTAAAACTTTTACCGAAACGTTTCAATTGATAAAACAAGTTTATGGCGATGATTGTCTATCCCCTAGTAGAGTGCAAGAGTGGTTTCAACGTTTTCAAAATGGTCGTGAAGACATAAATGACGATCCGTGATCACCGGAAATTCTATCAAAACTGTGCGTGAATTCATCAAAAATCAGCCAAAATCATCATTGAAATTCATTGAAATGGAATTGAACATCTCCAAAACATCGATTTATCGCATTTTGACCAAACATTTGGGCTTACAAAAGGTGTGTGCACGGTTTGTTCCGCACAAATTGACTGACGACCGAAAATTGCTCAGAATCCAACATTCGAAGGACGATTATTTGACCAAAAATCACATTTTAACCATTAACCACTCCCCGTATTCACCTGATGTGACACTGAGCGACTTCTTCCTTTTCGGAAAAATGCATTTGCCCATGAAAGGAAAGCGTTATGCAGACGTAGAGGTCATTCAAAAGACTTGCACCGGCATACTGGCGGCCATATTGAGATATATTGTATCTTTTAAGTTAAATCAAATTACAAACGCTGTAATAAATTTTATTAAAATCGATTCAGTAATTTAGGAGTTTACCCCGGACAAACCTGATACATGGTATTAAAAATAAACTTAAATGAAAATACGTACTTTTTCTTTAAATTTCGTATGCATTCAGACTTAGTTATAAATGTTTTAAAAGTACACAGCATTTTTGCCGGAAAGCCACATTAAAAGAATAAAAAATATATTATTTGTGAAAATCTGCTACTTGAGAAAGCACCACTGTGCTTTATTCTTGTACTTCTAGTACTTGTACAATTGTGAAATCAGCAGATATGCGTAATAGGGGCACTTTCATTTTCGTTTTCATTTTACATTACAACCAGCAACCCACTTTTGCATAGGAAATGCATTATTTTCGCACTGTTGATTAGAACTGTTGTAGCGCAAAATTTGGGTTATCGGGTCGGCGTTTAGCGAAGAAATTAGGCAGCTAGAAAAACTGTGCACATCTTAATGCAAATTTTCTGTGAATTCTAACTGCTTTCAAGCTTCAATTAAGCTGTATGAATTAATAATGTGCTGGACATAAGAATCTCTGTAGAAATTGTTAAGGCTATAAATGAGATTTTCAACAAAAGAGTTATTAAATTCACTTCTCTTATGTCAATCGTAAAGGCGATGGAAACATATACATATCCATAACCACGAGGTTTGTTCAAAAAGCATCGCGCATTTGGTAGTTTTTAAGAAAGTGTTTATTTGTTCATGCATATCTATTGTCCTGTCCGCGTTTTTTTCAGTCCTCAAAACACATAAAATTTCGTTTTTTGGTCACAGGAGTCAAGTCTGAGAAGCACGGTGGCTGCGACACCATACTTAGTTGTTTTTGGCCAAATATTCACGCACAAGCAACGATACTTGAGCAGAACATTATCATAGTGGAAGTCAATTTTTGTTCTTCCACAAATCCGGGCATTTTGGCGGACTGCTTCGTCCGAATTGCTCTTAATTTGCAGGTATTATTTTTTATTGACCGTACGACCCTTTGCAAGAACTCATGATGCATGACGCCCCTGAAATGGAAGAAACTGTTAGAAAAGCCTTCACATTCGACCTAACTTAGCTCGTTGTTCGATCCTCCGGCAGCATACATTGGGAAGATTGAACATGATATGACCTTCTGGAGTAGATCTGCGTCGTCGCGACCTGATTCTAACATTTGCTGGACAATGGCAATCGATATATTTAGTTGTTCATGAATTTCTCCGATGGTGATTCGACGATCGGCCAATACTATTATCTTCACCTTGTTAGTGTTTTCGCCTTTTTTTGGTGTGCTCGGGCTTCTGTCACGCTTTCTGCCGTTCACATCTTCTCGACCCTCTGAGAACATTTTGCACACCGATAAATCTTGTTTTTGAGCAACCTAATCGCGCCATTTATTTTATTTTCACACAAAATTTTATAAAGAATCTCGGATCCATTTTTTGGAGTAAGCAAAAACTCGAAGAGGAACCAAAACGCTTCCAAGCAAAACAGCTGACAAAAATTAAGTAATCATTCAAAATGGCCGAACTGGTTACCATAAGTAAGTGGTACAAAACCAACATAACGCCACAAAACAATCGAAAATCGAAAACACGGAGCCCGCGAAAAAGCAAAATTCACGATACAGTCGTACATATTACCACTTAAGAATCAATTTCCAGCTTAGTGAAGGACGTAAAGACGTGTCTTAGCACTTTGCTGTGCCAACAACGGAAGCACCACTCATATTTCTCGTTCGTTTACCTTCGAAGCGCAATTATATTGCACAATTTCGCCGATTTATTATACCATAAGTCACTTGTATTGTATAACCTAAAGTCAATACGAATATCCTGTTACCGTTATTGCTGTGTGTGAGTGTGAGTTTCAGTGCAACGCTTCGTTGTCCTTGTGACTGACGTCGTCTTTGTCATTGTTATTGTCTTACGGTATTATTTCTCAATCTCTACATATTTCTCTTCATAGACGAGTCTACTCGGTTGGTGCTGAGTTGACAAACTCTTGTACGAGGATAACTCATTTTCGTATTCGTCATTGTAATGCGAGTCATCACACAGGAGAATATTGGTTTGCTGTAATGATGTTGAATCAAAGTAACAATGAAAATGAAATAAAATTCAATACAAATAAAATGTGGCAAAATGAAATTTCACGAAAGTCAATGCCGATTGCGGTAATGTGAAGAAACGAAGCGTATGAAAAGCAGTAAACGATAAGAGGCGGAACAGTAGAACACTTGGGTTAATCTCAAAGCTGAAAGTGTAAACACAATGGCTACGACAGACTGCAGCGGCACGACAGTGAACTGAGAACGTCGTTGTTCATCTTACACATTTTGAGAAGTTAACACAAAACAACGCAGTTGTCCATTTTGTATATACACAATTTCGTTGTGGCCAAAGAAATTTTAAGTTCAAAGAAATTTTTTATGCAAAAAATAGAAATAAATATTTTTGCTTTAAATTATCAATTGTTATTACAAATGATATAATAGAGCTATAATATAGCTTTTATTTGTAAAATAACATCAAGTTTGTTAGAGCTGTGAATAATTTTACATTTTACATATTAGTGGCATCACCACTCTACCTCCTCTTTCTATCTTCCATTCTACTGTCAACTCTACTGTCGTCGTACTGTCGTTGGCAAAAATAGGAGCAATTTGAAGTTAGCGAGAACGACAACTGTCGGCCTGCAGTCGTGTAGTCGTGCAGCTGTCGAAATAACACATAAGAACGTGTGTATTTTAATATTTGACAGATGTAGTTTGCAGTCTGTCGTAGCCATTGTGCTTACACTTTGAGAGTCAAAGAATTTTAAAATACAGACAAAAGTAAAAAATCCAATAGGATAAAGACTTAAGTACGGTTCTTTACAAAAAACGAACTGAAAAAATGAAAGTCTACCAAGCCATGCTAAGGGCTTGTGTGTTTTAAATTTAAGAAGCTTGGAAGCATTGACTTTTAAATTGAAGGATACTTTTAAGCTATGAAGCATGGTTGTAAAAAATTCGTTTATGGGTTTCTTGTGCCGCTAGTGGATAATAAGTATATACTATCTTTGCTCTTTTATCACGCAATATAAAAAAAGAAACTGTACAACTGTACTATTATATCTTGAAGTGTGAAACTCAATTGATAGTTTCTTCAATTGAGTTTCATACTTCCTCTTTAGGGGATCGCCGACTTAGCGACTTGTACTGCGAGATGCGGCGCATTGCAGGGTCAGCGCTAAGCGAAAGCATACTCCATGACCTCTGGGTGAGCCTATTTCCGCCTTAAATGCAGGCAGCTATCATCGCCACCAACGTTGCAATCAGTGAGAAGGTCAAAATTTAGGATTCCATCACCGAATATCTGGCATTGAAAGACGGCGATGTGTGTAGTATTAGCTCCGAACCTCAGTCATTACGAGAAATTTTCAATTAATCAGCTGAAACTGCCACTGTGTCAAAGCAAGTCAGTTTGCTTTAGGGTAGCGACCGCTTCAGCAACAAATCCGTTGACCGAAATCTACACAGCCTTTGTTGGTACCACGTTAAATTTGGTGGCAACGCAACATGCATTTTTTAATTGGTTGCACTAATGGCTCTCCTGTGTTTAGCTACGGCGAAGTCATCCTGAGGTTAAACCTGAATTTACGCCGTGAATTCCTATGGAATATTATAGAAGACGCCTCACAGGTCATATCAGCCGCCGACTTTCTCGGACACTATGGTCTAGATGTAGACTTGCAAGGGACTTGGTTTTGTAGAACCGCCCAGGAAATTTTGATGCCGAAAATGCATTTCCTCTAGCTAAAAGCTAAACATGGCACAAAAAATCACTTGGAACCATTCAAATAAGAATTAATATAAAAGAAGCTCTAAGTATGGGTGCCACACAAGTTAACTCAAGAGTACTAAAGCACCGAATTTCCATCTGTATTCACAAAAAAATCGATCGATGTCTGAAGTAGATGGTTACTGATAGCATCGACAACGACAAACGAGAATGGTGGAGGGCGAATTGCGGTGAGCTGGCTCAAATGGTGACCAAACCCTGATTGACTGTTGATTGAGGAAGAATTTGCTCTGTTTTTGTTCAGGTTTGCGGGAAATCAACTACTATTAGCTCATTCTCTATGGCCAAACTGTTTATCCGTATCTACTATACTGTCAACAAATGGAACGTCTGAGGTAAGCAATCACTCAGGAATTGACCGCACGAATAGATAGTGACTTCTCAGAAGAATTGCCGGGACCAAGGTTGGGTTGTTGTTGGGCACCTTATTGGATTTGAAGCCTCGTGATTACTAAATCTTCCTTAAGGAAAACTTTTGAAAATCGACTGTAAGTAATTCCTAACAGGTTATTGAACAGGTGTATATTTCAACAAAATCGGATAATTGTAACTATGCCAAATAAAACTTCCAATTAATGCAAAAATATTGGATTTATTTTTATTCCAATTTATAAATTATGAATCGCAGGTTGGTTAAGTTAGGTTAAGAGGTCGATCCTAAGAAGGATCCTACTTGGACAGCTTAGAACGCCGGTCCGTTGTGCTACTTGAAAGTTCTAATAAATCGCCAAGGCGATTGGAGTCCATTCCAAATTTGTTGAGATGGCCAATATCAGTTTCGGCTCCATATACTGGACTGCCGAGATACTTCATTATCAATCGCAAGTGTGAACATACTTGATTTATGTAGATATTATATTATTAATATTTAATGACCGTTAAGCACATTTCGATGTGTTTCGAGTCTCATCCCAAAATTGCTTCTTTTATTCATGTAATTACGAAATCTCGAACCAATTATTTGAACTTATTTTGACATTAATTTTCAGTATTACAAATTCTTACCAGAACAACGCGTCCATTTGTATTTAATTTTTTATTTGTTTCACTACTTAAACGCCGAAGCCCAGTAATAAGCAAATTAAGACGATGAGGAAATGTGGAAAGTATCAGAGACACACAGGCACGCAAAGAGACGACCAAACGAATCGCAAACACTTAACACAATAAATCAAGTGCCCTCTGATGGCCGCCCTCAAACTCACACTCTTACAGATAACTCTGTATATACATAGGTATGTGTGTATGTAGGTCGGTTGATTGGCTGTGCAATCAATAATGTAAGGCGGCGGAGGTCTTGGCAGCGAAATAGTGTCACTCCACACTGCTTTTTTATTGGCAATTCCAACGATGATGCCACAGCAGCACATCATTTGTGCACTCATTCGTACATTCGCATTTAGTCATTCCTGTCGCAGCTATCAGCACTTCAAGCTGAAGTGTGCGAGTATCCTTGAACTGTATATCTAGGAGGAGTGTGAGGCTTAAAGTAAGTAAATACCTATATAATATTGGACAAAGCACAGCTCACGCACACCAAATACCCAACACACTTCATTCGCATTAATCGAGCTGAAACTAATTGGACGGAATCGCATTTAATTATAACATAATGAGAAAATGATGGAAGGACAGCAACGAAGAGAAAATACCGAAACGTAAGATGAAAGGTAAAGTTTTGGCGGGGAATTAATGCGAGAGCGGCGTGATGGTCAAAGAAAATGCGAACTGTTTAAGATGATGGAAGTGTGATGCACAAAAAAAAAACAATAAAATTTGTGATTTGTGATAAAATGTTGAATGTCATGATTGAAGCGGAATTAAGCTGACGAACAATTAATTACTTCAGAAATGGTTTCCGACGTTACAGTGGCAATGGAAAATTTTACTGAATGGTATTAAAAAAAATAAAAAAAAATAAAAATCGATAAAATAGTTGCTGCTAATATTTTTTTGTTTTTGTAATCAAAGAGGCAAGATGAATGTTACTGAGCGCAAGTAGTAGTACTGAGGTCATTGAAATGAATCTCAAGGGTTTTCTCTGGGTCAGACCGTGCAGCCGCGAAAAGCTTCAACCAGCGCTAACGCGAGGTTTACCCCCTTTTGTATAAGACCGCATGCAGACAATAAAACTTTGCATGGTTTCCTGTCTAAAGATATTGAAACAAGAATGATCTTACTTGCCGGCTCCTCAGTTATTGCTCGCACAGTCAGCGAACTCAAGACCACTATAAACGAGATATCGAAATGAAGGCTCACCTTCGTGAAGGAGACTCATCTCTCCGAAGGAGGCTCTGTGGTGATCGTTGTTGCTGCTGTTCTTGTAACGGTTACGCAGACCCTGCTTGGGGGAAAGCAATAAGTTAACCTTTGTCGAAATCACTTAACGGTAGGCGCAGGAACGAGTTGTTTCGACGGGTTCGGACCATAGAAACAGATGAGTTATTTAGTTGGTTTCATTGAGCATGCAAAGAGATAGTCATGGGGTACTCATTGCATGCAGAACATATATGTACGTATTTGATGTATCAGGGTATATTCTGAATAAATAAGTGTTTAACCTGCTACAGTACTCAGACCCGCGCCGTTAGTTTTGCTTCCTCCAGACTGGACAAGGAAGCAAAGCAAATGGGTCTGGAAAGCAAGACAAAATAACTCCTATCATCAAACAAATAGTCGTCGAACTCGCGACTTGGCTCCCACGTCACTGTTGACAGTCATAACTTCGAAGTCGTAGATAATTTCGTCTTGGAACCAGCATCAACACCAACAACAACGTCAGCCTCCAAATCCAACGCAGAATAACTCTTGCTAACAGGAGTGAGTAAGCAATTGATAAGTAAAGTCTTCTCTCGACGAGCAAAGACCAAATTCTTCAAGTCACTTATAATACCCTTCCTGCTATATGGTGCAGAGGCTTGAACCATGACAACAACTGATGAGTCGACGTGGCGAGTTTTCGAGAGAAAGGTTCTGCGAAAGATTTATGGTCCTTTTCTATCGGTTTTGTTTACATTCCAAGTTCGCCATACACTGGGAGGAAGTCAATGAAGGTGTTAATAGGCTCTGTGCCTGTCGGAAATAGGTCGCTTACAAAATTTGGACGGTATATTGTTCACTTGCGCCCACGAGTTGGAGGCATGTTCTCCTGCTGTTAGTAGGAGGCGGCTCCGTTTCAAGCACCTGACTCAACATTTTATCACAAATCACAAATTTTATGCTTTTTTTTGTGCTTCACACTTTCATCATCTTAAATAGTTCGCATTTTCTTTGACCATTTCTGCGAAAACAGCCGAGTAGATACTGTTTTAGAGAAGAAGTGCTGGCCTCACTATGAAGATGATCGATGGGAGACATCAAGATACATCCAGTTATAATCCGGAGATTCGTGTTCTGACAGGTCTATAGCTTCTCCATCTGCGTCCTGTTTTATTCCGGAGGAGTATGCCAATGCACCAAAATAAAAGCAGGAAAAATCATTTTATAATTCACCTCTTAACATCATTAAACATTTTCTGCAACTTTTGTCTCATACTCACATAGCGCGAAATAGCGAGAATTACAATTAGGAGCCACTTCATAGTCCTTAATGAAGACGCCTGTAGAATAGCGATAAACGCTCCTATTGTTTCCATAGTCAAATATTATCACGTAGGAATTATTAAACATTTCTACTTCATTAAAAGTACTCACTTTTTTCACTAGAGTATGACTGCCGTTTTCTTATAATTAATTTTCCTTATTTTCGCTTACAACTTATAGAAAAACAGAATAGCACCTTCCACCAGAATCTCGGAATCAAAAGCCATGCTTAGAAAGGGTAACCGCGCAAAGGCAAGGAAAAGGACATTTCACCGCAAAGCCTTTGTCATTCAGCGAGATGTAGTTCCGGCGAAGCCATTGCCATAGCTGAAGCCGTTTGTCAGCCGAGCAGTCAAACTAAGCTAAACTAATGTGGCGGCAAAAGTTTTACACTTTTATGTGGCTTTTAAAGTCACGAGCGAGCATGCAACGCTTGCAGCTAAGTTTGCTCATAACTCATTCAATTCACTCCCACATTCATTCAATTGAAAAATTTTCATATGCGGTCGATGAACTCCGATTACTCTTTTAAAACGGTTCCTTAGCTTACTGCGTAGGAGTTATTGTATTCGGCGCCATTTTTCTTGCTGACGCCGTAACCGCAAGGCTGCTACGCGATGCGGAAAGGGCGGTTGGACTGGGTGCGGCGCAATGTGATGCGGGTAGAGTCATTAGGAAGTTGGAGACAAAATAAAATATTTAATTCGGTGATATTGTAGCTGATTCAACTACTTTCTTAAAGTTTATATGTTTTAATTTATGTCATATATTATTGATAACTTTATATAAATTGCTAGAATTGTCAAATTATTATAATATCAGGACAGTTCCTTTCATATTTAATTTTTTGTTGAGTTGATATATTACTACATGAAAGGCTTTAAAAACGTCTCAAAATACCAAGCTTTACCGATTCTGCAGTAAACCATCAAACAAGTCAGAAATACGTAGGTTGCTCTTTATATTTCGGGATTTGGCAATCCATTGTTGCAATATGGCAACTCACAACTTTATCGTAAATTTTTACATATTTGACTTAGAACGTTTTGACCTACGAGCGCTGTTTGTGTTGTTTACAGTGACTTAAAATATTCAGCTCAGTTAAAAGTTGGAATTAAATCACCGACATTTTCGCGCGATTATTTCGACTTGGATTAACTCTGCAACAGTGTACCGAGGACAATAATTAAACTTTTGGCGATGAAGCTCCATCAAAGAGAAGCGGTTATCCATGATATAGTGAATTTAATCGAGGTCAAAGATCACTCCCACACGAATTTCGTTGAAGGTAATTCAAAATCAGTTGTTGTTGTTCCATAAACCATTGATGCTGTTCGCAAACTGATATTGAGAAATCGTAACCTGATCTATCGTGAGATTAACACAACTCTAGGCATTAGCGAGATCAGCATACATTCAATATGTATTACATGAACATTTGTTCACCTTGGATCCCACACAATTTGTCATTCGCTCAAAAAAAGCAGGTGCCGATTGGTTAAAAGAAATGTTAAAAAACTACGTTAACATCAACGCGGAACAGTAAATTCGGAGTGGTATACAACCATTCTTTTGCCAGTTGTCTTTCAAGAAATCAGAAAAACCAACCGCCGAAGATGGATCACTCTTCAGCTCTCAGACATTGATTGAAGTAAATGCAGTTTTGAGTACACAAAACAGCGATTTCACACACCGTATAGTCCGGCACCAAATGATTTATTTTTATTCTCGTTCATAAAAAATAAACTATGAGTTCGACACGTTTCGACATCTGAAGTGAGGGTTGATGCGTCCAAAACGTATGTTTTGGAGATACTTCAATCTGAGTCGTAAAAGGCTTCGTTGGAATATCGGAAGGGTCAGTGAAAATCATTTTGAAATATCATTTGAGTACAAGAAAAGTGTAAGCATAGTCGGTTCCAAACCACTCAATCTTTTCGAGAAACAGCGTAGCGTTAACGTTTGTGAAACAATATTTTCCGACTACCAGGATGTCATGAGACGTGTTATTCATGACAAAGGTGAGCCGAAGCCTAAAAAGCCACGACAAATCAGTAAAAAATTAATGTTGACAGCGTGCTTCGATAATCGAGGTCTGCTACACTCCAAATTAACTCCGACCGGCCAACCTGTCCACAAGAAATACTATTTGATATGGATCGATGGCTCTTGGTTTTTGCACTACGATAATGCGCCATCGCATACTGCATTGATTATTCGTGAGTTCAACCAATAGCGCCGTAGTTGCCTGACTTAGCTCCGTGTGACTTCTGATTATTCAGAAAACTCAGTTGACCGCTCCGAGGAAACGGTTTTGAGTCAATTGAAGACATTGAAGAAAATTGACTTTAAAAACTGTTTCCAGGTTTGGAAAAAACAAGAGACGACATAAATTTTGAAGAATAAGTTAAATATTTTAAAATCATGA
This sequence comes from Bactrocera neohumeralis, assembly GCF_024586455.1. Lineage (NCBI taxonomy): Eukaryota > Metazoa > Arthropoda > Insecta > Diptera > Tephritidae > Bactrocera > Bactrocera neohumeralis. The sequence goes on along the minus strand of NC_065923.1, from coordinate 39,050,570 downwards.
ATAAAGTTTACAACTAAGTTTCTATGACCGAAATCGAAAAAGCCAAGAAATATGCTTGGCTGAAGAAACATGCGTATTTTATTTACATAAAGTTGATTTGAACATCCTTTATATTTTCAGATACATAGGAAACGATTGGGTCGAACACTTTTAGAATCCTGTTAGTGAGCATTGAATATGCGTTTATCAGAACACATTCTCTAAGCGTTTGCATATAACTCAAAAAGATCTAACTTAGTTAACAAATTTGAAGATGTGTTTCTGTAAATTCTAAACACTTACAAATATATGAATATACTTTCATAGAATATGCCATTTTCTTTTATTTTGCTCAGTTTACTTCTCACGGACTTAACATTTCTCAAACGATATTTCTTTATAACTTCCATTCCTCCGTTTCTCGCTAATAGCAGTTTTTTGCTGTGAATTATAATTGAATATTTCATTTTTTATGAGAAACAAATTGTTGATAAAAGTTCTCACCCGAATCAATAATCTTTCCAAATAAATCAAAAAACTATATCTTAAACATATTTCTTTATATTTGTGTTTTCATTTTCTGAAACTAATTAAAACTTTCATTTCATTTTCTGAATCTAATTAAATTTCTGCTCCGAGTCCCAATTTGGTTTTTTTTTGGATAAACGACAGCAAATATATTTCCATTTCCATATTGTAATACCAGATAGTTTTAGTCCTGTTAAATTAGCGTTAAGGGAATTTCACCGTTATTCCTTCGCAACTTGCAGACTTCAATTAGATGAAATGTTGCTAAAGTAAACTTTAAACAAAGTGACGTGATGCTTTTAATTAGCGGAAACGCCCACACGCCACACAAATAGCATTTCGCCACAATGGCGGAAGAGTTTGAGTTGAGTCAACAAAACATTCACATTCGAAATTTACATACAAAGGGATCTAAAATATGTTAAACAAAAGCATAAACATACACAAGTACAGGGTGTTTCATTAATAATATGAAAGTAAATTAAAATTTTTTTACTTGAAGTCAAGTAACTTGAGAAATACAAATGCAATGCTTTTCAGCAGACATTTTATGAAAAAAAATGTAATGTCTTGCAAATAGAAAAATATTTTAAACTAAAAAAAATCATTGCTGAAATAAGTTTGATACAAAAAATATTTTTTAAAAAGTGTAATAATAATTTTTAAAATCGCACAAAATTTTCAATTTATTTGAAGCGACTAATCCCATAGCTTAAAGTTTTAAAAAATATTTTATAACCTTACACACCAATATTTCATTAAAGGCATCGAATCTAATGCAACACGTTGCCACACCCTTTATAAATACTTAAGTGTTGCATTGAAATGCCCAAGTGTGTTAGGAAGACATATGATATGTTTTCGTATATTTGCCAACGAAATATGAACTTTGACTGTCACAATTACAATTATCCTCGCATATGCGCATATTACCATACCACGGCTACAAAAACAATAACACAATTACGGAGTACATTTCAATAGCAACCAATAGCAACTTTGCGGCTTATCAGGATACTGCTATTGTTTGTGGCACTTGATGCAGTGCACTTAATGAGCGAATATTGACTCACATGACACCGAAAATATAAATATGTATATACTTATAATATGTATATAGCAGAAGTAAGCAGATATGTGTGAAGATGTGTGGTATTGCTCTAGTGACATTTGTAATAACATAAACAAGGAAAACAGTAAGGCTTTAAAATAAAGTAAGTAGAGGGTTGAGGCAGTTAAATGAAAACTTACTACTAATAAAGTCCAGGGGTGTTCGCAGAGTGGGCGCTTAAAGCCGAGCAGAGCGCATTTTCCCCATTCACGTAACACTCGATTTTCGACAGTTCTGCTCTGTAAAGTTATTTTAATGAAAAAAAATTAAATTTTGCAAGCCAGCCTTACGGGGTTAGGGGTAGTCAGAATTTTCAAAAAAATTAATTTTGCATTTTCGTTAAGTGTAATATCTTAAAAATATTCTCTGAAAATTTCACGTTGATCCGATAATTAGTTTTTGAGTTATTCGAGAAATAACAAAGAAAGTTCGGGCGCTTCAAAGCGCTAGTGTGAAACTTTAAACGCGTTTTTCTCAAAACTATATTTTTTGAACTGGCGACAACTGTAACTCGAAAACCGCTCAGTAGATTTTAATAAAATCTATACAGATTTTAGAATACATAATAAACTCGAGCCTGATCGAAGTATTTTTTTTTTCAAAAATTTCGATTTTTTAAAGACCAATTAACTGTTGATTTTTTCGCAAAAATTTAGAAAAAAATTTCCTGAGGCCGCTATTTTGTTGATTTTGAAAAATAAATAAAATCCTTCGATCAGGCCCAGGATTATCTAAGTATTTATAAAACTAATTTTTTTTGTCCGATTGATTTTAGATGAATCTCCAAGGACTTATGGTTGTCACCGCAAGTACCTTTTTTTGGAACAGGGTCAACACAAACAACTATAACTTTGGAAATTATTATTTTTTTTTGAAATATTCGTGACTTCAAGTCAACACATTCTTTAATAATGCCATATTATTACTTTTGTAAAATAACACGATTTAATAGCAAAAAAAAAAATACTGAAAATTCTCATTTTTTCGTGCCTCTGACTACCCCTAACCCCTTAAGGAGTAAGTAGAGTTTAAAATTTACATATATCTTCCGATTTTTTTATTTTGACTTAAATGAGCGAATAATATCTCAAGAACTTTGGCGCAAAATTAACGAAGGATGAATTGGTGAGTATTTATAGCCTGAACAGGTTATATTAGGTTTGTCACGAAGGTTGAAACACCCAGAAGGAAGCGTCGGAGACCCTATAAAGTATATATAGAGTATAAATGATCAGTATGTTGAGCTGAGTCGATTTAGCCATATCCGTCTGTCTGTCTGTATATATACGAACCAGTCCCTCAGATTTTAAGATATCCTTTTGAAATTTTGTAAACGTCATTTTAGCATATAGTTGCCATACAAACCGAACGATCGGAAACAAGGGAAACTTTGGTAAACTTTCGCATTTGACGTGGTATCTTCACAAAATTTGACATGGATTACTACTTAAGGTAATAATATAATCTCCGAAAAAATTGTTCAGATCGGATTACTATAGCATATAGCTTCCATACAAACTGAACACATAGTTACTAAAAGAAATGCACCTGTGAAGGGTATATTAGTTTCGGTGCCGCCGAAGTTAACGTTTTTTCTTGTTTTATGAACATTTTACATCAGATTTCTTAACTTTATAGCGTTTCCTCACAACTCACGTTTTCAAAGTCGGTACCTTTCCTAACTTCAAAACTACTGCACCAATCTTTTTGAAAATTTGAGCGCTATTTCGGTATGTACAGGAAGAAGGAGGAAACATGTAATATCTTAACAAAGTTATTGTTATTAGTTTTGACAAGAAAACACTGCTAAATCTAAGAGAAGCTAAGGATATTTTAGAACCGACTCTGTATTCAAACGAAACAAGAAAACCAAGAGACCAAGAGAATGCTTGAACTTTATTAAAAGCTAAATTGGGTTGCTAAAACCGAAAATCCTAGTAAACATTCCTAACACGTTGGATGATTTGTGCTGTGGTCAAGGGGTGTAGATGTCAAATTACCACCATTTACTGAAAGGACAACAAAAGCTGTTGGTGATGAAAATTTTTTGAACTCAAATTCATAATCAGGACAACTCATATACCCTACAGTATCAGGTCAAATGAAAACTTCCCAGTATCACGCTACTACAGTTAAATCCATACGATTGTATATTTTTGACAGATGTCAAATCATTAGTTTATGAATTATGCCATTTTGAGTGAAGAAACTGTTCTTATGGTAAAAAATGGATAGAAAGGAATTTCGGGAAAAGTACAGTTGAAACTAAAGTTTGGATTGGTCAATTTTATTTGGATTCTATTGGAGATGTTCAAGCGAAAGAAATTCGAGTTTTTGAATCGACTTGTGACAACAGATGAAACATGGCGCCATTATTTCACTCCGAAGTCCAATCGAGAGTCATCCGAGTGGCTGGTAAGGTTATGGCGTTTGTATTTTGGGATGGTCCCTCCATCAACAGCGACTATTACATAGCGTTATTGGACCGATTAAAGAATGAAATCACCGAAAAAGGGCCGCATTTGAAGAAAAAAAAGTTTTCACAAAGACAATGCAGCATGCTACAAGTCAGTGAAACGATAGCAAAAATCCTTGAATTTGGCTTTGAATTCTTTCCTTATCTCTCGTATTCCCTAGATCTGGCCCACAACCACTATTTTCTGTTCTCAGATCTCATTAGAATGCTCGTTTGGAAGAAATTTTCATCGAATGAAGAGATGATCGCCAATACTGAGAACTATTTTGAAGCAAAAGACAAATCTTACAACAAAAATGGTATCGAAAAGTTGGAGGGTCGCTATAATCACAGTATCACCCGTGAAGGGAACTATGGTGAATAAAAGAAAGAATTTTGAAAATTAAAAATGCATTTTTACTATGATAGGCTGGAGACTTTTCAGTTGACGTGTTAATACTTAGTCAGAAATCTCAGCTAACTCAAGTTGCTGTTTAGATTTAACCTGACAGTTCTCGGAGAAACTGGCACCGCTTATGAAAAGTCGTCCACTCTTCAGCGGACAACCAGCTTTATCTTTATGTATCCAGTTTTCATTCTATATCACAAACACTCGTACTTAACAGCTCTAATCAGTGCCAAATATAAGTTCAAGCAGCAAATGACTCACTCGCTCTTACTACCTTGGAGCTGGCACCGATGCTAACTAAGTCACTCAATTTCATTTTACGATCACCCAAGACAATTTCCAAAGTTTTCATGATGTTTTAGGGGTTGTTGGTTTTGTGGTACACTTATAACATTTATGACAACGTTTAGACCTAACACTTGTCACCTTTTACCATTGTAAAAAAATTAAGTTCGCGTTGAGAGCACTAACTTGAGAAACATCATGAAACTTTGACAATATTCTAGTTAAGCTTACTACCCTAAGTTGGGGATATAAATTTTCTGCAGTATTTATTATGGTTTTTGGATGAACTTTCATATTTAATGTCACTTTAAATACAACTGAAGTCAAACAAAAAAGCGATTGCGAGGCGTCAACAAGCGGTGAATGCACTCCAAAAAGGTCAGTCCGGTTGACGGTGAGGCATTTAGACACAAAGCTCATTAAATGCACTCACACGCTTGTTTATAAATGTATAAAATATGAAAAGCAATGCATTACTTACCACACACGTGGCAATCAGCAATCAACCGCGAGCTGTGTGCAATGTGCAGCGTGCAACATAACCACAAAATGTGCAGCTTAATGCACACTACACTAAAAGTAAGGATAATTTAATTACAGTTCATATGGAAAATTACTTCTAAAGGGTAATGAAATGTAGGTGGCAAAGAAAAGAAAGGTGAGTGAAGCGGAAACATGCGGGCGTGTGTATGTGTGTGTGTGAATGTGCCTTGATAAACTTGTCATTGCAGAGCAAATGCCAATGCATTGCGACAAGGCTGCACACCTGCAAATTAGACATGCGCCGGAGAAGGTCGGCGGTGAAAGCGTGTGTGCGGGGAGCGCCCATGTGGCAGGCAACCACTCTATACTTGTATATGTATGAGCAGCGCACCCTTTAACGGCTTATGTAATCCCTGTAGCGATTGAGGTGAATGCATCGGCATTCCACTGCATGCATTTTAACAAATGCTAATGTGTATGTGTGTGCGTTTGCCCATTTGTGTCAAGTGCTTGTGGCGGTTGCGCGCTCATTTGTGTCACTATTTAATGGTGTTACTGTGAATTCTGCCTCGCATCACGATCCATATATGTATACACATATTATGTATTCTACAAGCGGCTGCTGCTTGGGTTCAACTTACAGCTATTTAAGTACGTTAAAAGCGAGAAGGAAGGAAACTTTCCGTCGCCGTAAAGATGCTGCGCTGCAGTAATAAATGCCGGCGGGAAACCGTGCATGCGAGGGGTTCTACTCTTGCTCATATGCGGGTATATGGTTACAGATATATCTGCAACAGTTCATTTGGCTGCTGCTGCTGGTGACGGCGGCGGTGACAGTCTGCTGGTGGCCGTAACGTTGGCACGTCTACTGCTGATGATGTTGGCAATGTTGTGGTTGCGTCGTCATCACACCGTGACTTAGCTCACTCACAGCGACTGCACTTAATGATGATAATTTCCGACAAATTTCTTTCTATTGCACTTATAACCAACTAACCAACTTTTGGCAGCGCAACACAAGCGTGGCTGCATGCAATATGCTTCAACAATGTGGCAAATTAGTCGTATTGCATTTACCCGCATCTTGTCTACCCCTTATTCCCCCTGGTTCATATGAATATTTTGATTTTTTTTTTGATTGCTTAGTCGTACATTAAGATACCACTTATTAACTACTGTCGTCATTGCCTCAGCGCTTCACTTGTTGTTGTTTTGCGGTTCACATAAATAACCGTGTAGCAGTGTAGATGTGTTGCATTGCTGCTGGTTTGTTGTAACGAGCGAAGCACTGGGGCGTATGATTATCATTAGCTTGTCTGCGCTGCGGTTTCATGTTCAAGATAGCAATATCTAATGATGTGCTGCTTGGTTGTGTCGCAATTACTTGGCTGCTGTGCCAATTACTTGACGAATACTCTAGTGTATATACATATATGTGCATGTATGTAGAAACGAGAAATAAACTTTGTGTTCACGCTTACCATTACAAAAGATTTGCAATTGCTTAGGCTTACCTGGAAGAGAAGAAGATATGATATTAAATTTCAATCACTAAAATGGACTTAAATAAAATATTATGAGACAAAAATCATAAGAATAAAAGGGAAAAAGTTTGCTCATTTTCAATTTAAACTAAAGTAAAATATAATAGCAATAAAAAATATGTTTTTGCTGAGAATCGTTTTCTTTTTTAACCTTTGAATGAGGGCGGTCAATAATCGTTTTGATATATTTTTGTTTTCTAATATAATTAGCCTATAAGTTAGGCATGGAAAACTTAAACTTTTTTTAATTCTAGATTTTGTCATATAAGAACTTCCCGAAATGTCTTTAAAAGGGTTCTAAAATCACGAAAGATATGAGAAAAGCACCATATTTAAGCCAAAAAAAACTCAAAACTTTAAAAGACTTTAACTAAAATACTGTGAAGTCTACTAATTCTTTGGAAAATCTAACACAAGTCGCTATGGTAGACGAGACAAGAAACTAAACAAATACAAAAAATCGCTACAAGTACTTGATTATGTATGGCATCTTTATACTATAGTGATCCGATCTGAACAATTTCTCCCAAGATTGCACCATTAGGTTAGGTTAGGTCGTGAGGTTGATCCAAAATTGATGAATCTCACCTGGTCCTTTATGTTGCCCATAAACTCCTAACGGTTGATCGAAATATTTCAGCCTAAGGCTAGTGAAAGCTAAGCAATAGGGTAGGACGGGACAAGTTCCACCTAGCCTCCCTCCATACAGCTTTGGCAAAGAGCGTCCGACAGAAGAGGTTAAAAGCCTCATCACGTCTAAACCTATTGAACAGCGCCTAGTCAGAACATTTATAATTGTGGAAAGTCGCACAAGTTCTGATTGTTGACCCGACTCGACCCCAGTCAGCGAGCTCAAAGTGAATGCACACCACTCTGAAGGAAGCTGCATTCCGGAGCAGAACATCTACTGCTGTCTTGATAGCAGCCCGCTTGAAAGACGTCTGGTAATCTGAAACTAGAGTTGATGCAGAGCTCCCGACAGAAAACTGCACCACTTACTCGATACATCCAAGATAAAGGTCACTGTACCCCTTCTCCAACGGCTTTGCCCTGCCCACAAATCTCTCGCTGTGCGCCGAGAAGAAACCGTCAGGAGATGTTGCTGTGAGTTAGTTCATATGCCACCGGCTGAAGAATAGTGCTTCCCATCGAGGGGAGAGTAATATCGGGGTTTTTGCATCTACTGGTAATTAAAACTAGCTCAATTTCATTTGGATTTATGACTAATCTATTTCTTTCTGTCCACTTGGTAACCACATTTAGATACTCTTGGGTTAGATCGTAAACGATGCTCAGGAATTTTCCTTTTACCTTAAGTCGTTCCTTTTTTTGTTCGTTCATTCTTCTCGTTCCTTAAGTTCTTTTAAAAGACTTTAGAATAATCATGCCAAATTTCTTGAAAATATTTCGTCAAATGAAAAAGTCTTCCACAGAAGCATTTGATTTCGACTCTTCTCAGGGTATAAAATTCCTTCGTTCAAGACTTTGTAAGTTAAATCTGGAAGATTTGTGCAAATTTTCATAAAGTTCGGTAAAATGATTCGCAGAAATCTTAGCAACCGACTTTGAAAACATAGTTTCGAGAAAAACGCGTTTAAAGTTGAGTATAGTGTCTATATAGCTGAGCTCGCGTACTCACCTTTCCAAGGTTGTATCTCCAATTTGAACATTTAGGACAACATTCTAGAGATATTATAGAATTAAAGAAGACAATAAAATATCGATTTTTGGAAACCGTGAAAGCCATGTAACACCTTAAAGGTGGATTGACAGTTGCATAAATGAAGGAACGGAAAAATGTGAAAGGACGAATTTACAGCAAGGAATAAAAAGCGAAAATTGTTAGCTCTTTTTGTCGAATGGGTTATATAAAGAAGATTCTATAGATGCTATTCCAAAGCTTTTCAGTGCAAAGAAGAGACCGTTTTACTTAAGGGCATGTTTTACACAGGTTTCATCAATATAATGTTTAACTTGAAAAACAGAAAACTTTATTTTATTAATTACAATATGTAAAGTACATATGTATGCAATGTATGAAATTAAAAATTCACTTCAATAAAAATGGATTTCAAACAGTTTATCTTTCATAACATTATTTCCCATAAACTGAACAATTAGGTGTCTAAGCTAATACCAACAAAAATAATGTGAAAACAACATTTCGTAGAGGAAACTCACATAAATTCATTTGCACAATTGTATATTTGTATACAGTTATATGATAATATTTTCATATGCAATAAATCCAAGGAAAGTTTCACATACGTAATTGTGGCTTGCGGCAGCAAAGAAGCAATCAAATGCCGGTAAACACCAATATATTGGCAAATATGGAATATTACGATAATATAAATATATATATTATACAAGTATGTACTCGCATATTCAATATATTGCAACTATAACGGAACGTGACAAATACTGTGAAAGCTGTTTGCCTGGGGCTGCGATCAAGCTAAATATGCAATAAACGTCAGTTAGCTCAAATGGACTCATAACCAATCAATTCATTTGCTTAAAACACGTATGAGAGTATAGATTTCTGCACAAGTAAAATGAAATAATTGCCGTCAACTTGAGGCGACTATATGAAATCTTGGACAAAAGCGCTTGCATTCTTCTGCTTCAATTATTTGCGTACGTTCATTAATAGAAATCACAATCAACGGCAACACAACAGTTTACTTAAAGTTTTGCGGAAAGGATAATATTTGTTTGCAAATAGCTGGCAAACAAAAGCATAGCGACGAGCTTCTTATAGTTATGTACTTCTGTGCTCACCGCACATCAATTTCATGGCTTTCCTGTGGCTAACACATAACAAACACATATTGTGTTACGAATAATTACGCATACACCGGTTATGCCACCGGATATGTAACTCAATGTACAATAGTTGAGTAACGCATATGTATTTATAGTTTGCCGTTCATGTGGAAATGCGACTGACAGCCGGTTGTCCTTGGGTATTGTCGTCTACCATAACGAAGCTTATCGTCGTCTGAGTTCCATTGTGCTAGTTGAATTTAGCTGCGGGTTACGCATACGCAGCGGCTATCAATGGGTAAGACAAATGACAGTTGTCATTCTAGACCATTTATGTATGTGCGCACATATCGTTTTTCTTGCCATCGTGATTGACTTTGGGCCAGACACTTTGACAGATTTCATTGCTTGTTCAGTGGACTCACCAGAAGATGACTTTGTGTTTGCGTGTTTTAATAATCAGATGTTTGAGGGAGCCTTGCAATTAAAGTTTTAATGCAGATATATTAAAACTAAATTATTTTACTTAATTGCTTAATATTGACGGTGAATTACAGTACAGTTTAATATTGTTTTTATGAACTCTTTTCGTATAAATATGGAAGTAACTACAAGTAAGATAATAATATGTGAGTTTATAAAGGAAGTGCTCTTGATCATAATACTTCATTTGTAGTTTAAACTCTTTATGGAAAACATTTGATATTAGCATCTGTTTGCTGGTGATATACAGGTATATACGATACAAGGGTGGGCAAATAACGAATATTTTTTTTGCTTGGTGTTCTGAAAAATTTGTTCTTAGACACCTCTAAGGAATGCTCTCCAAGTGCGAGCTTTTGATTGTAACGAGAGGGTCCTAAGCTTTACAGTTTCACATATTTACGAGATATTAATGGTTAAATTTAGATATGTTAAGGCAAATTTTTTCTTCTTCATGAATTTTACTATTTATTGAAAACAAATTAAAATCATTATAATCCGAAAAACTCGAAATTTTGTTGAAAATTTACCGCTCTGCCAAAATTTGGAAACATTGACAGGTATGACAAACTAAGGGGGTCTAGTTAAAGTTTTCACCCGATTTCATCCATAATAGGAACAAAGTTGCTATGTTAAATATTTGGCGATATATGCGTATAAAGTCACCTGGAGGTTCGAAAATCTTTCCATTAGCTATATGGGGCTTCGTGAATTATTGATGTGATTCAACCAGTTTTTGACACACAGACATACCATTTTTAGGAAAAGATTATCCCACATAGAATTTCAATTATATATCTCACAGATTGACCAATATTTTCGGTATCTGGGGACCTAAGTAGTTTAGTTCCAATTTGGACAGTTTTTGGCTATAAAGTGGCTTACTTTAAGGGGTTATATCCACTTGTGGTTTTTTCATTATGTTTGAATGCACATATATTCAAGAATATTCTCTGAAAATTTCAAATCGATCCGAAAATTAGTTTCGGAAATATGCCGAATAGCCGTTCCCGAAACTTTATACGCGTTTATCTCAAAACCGTGTTTTCAGAGTCGGTGAGCAAAATTTCTCCAAAACCGCTAAGCCGATCGGTTTGAAATTTTCACACAACTTACTCAGATATATTTTTCAGGTAATGATCGAAGGAATAAGGTTTTGGACAAAAATTTCGAGTTTTTAAGCCAATTTGAAGTGAAAAATTTTCATGAAAAACTGAATTTTTGTTTTGAACAGCCGCCATTTTGTCAAAAATCAAAATTTTGACTAAACCTTCGATCATTACCTGTATTTATTTATCACAAAACTAAATAATTTAGGTTTTTGGTTTTCAGATACTTTGGACCAGAGATATCTTGCTCACCGCCAAGCACTTTTTTTTGACGTCTCTCCGCAGATCATCTACAGGAGCTAGATGATCCAATACTTTTTTAAATAAACCGCTGATTGTTATACATTAAATTCTGTTTAAGTACATTTTTTCCATTAAAGTATAAAATAAAATGCCTCTTTTGAAAAAATTCACAAAAAAACGCGTTTTTTCTGCCCCGCAAGTGGATATAACCCCTTAAACGCGCTATTCGCACAAAGTTTTATGGCGATTGATTTGCAATCTGGGAAGTGAATGAATTAGATGGAATTTAAAATAGGGTTATACAGGCAGTAAGCGTGGTTGTAGTTCGATTTCGTTTGTTTTGCACTGGAACATATAAATCTCATAGAAACATTATTTACCAAATTTGGTCGATATCGGTCGAGTAGGTAGAAGGCTATGGCTTTCCACCGAAGTGTCCACTTTTCAGCCTAGCTCCAATAAGCCTTTTCTATTAACCCAGGTAGACAATTCAATATCTCTGGGGTATGTATTTACTGATTCATCGCACTTTTAGAAGTTTTTGACAGAACGATTATATGAGGAAGGGGCGGGGTTTCATATATTTTTGCAATGTCGATTGGGGTACTTAAGTGATTTATCGCGAGACATTTTGGTCTTACTTTATAAATTTTCATTTAACGACGTTTTGTAAGCGTGACAGTGCTCCGGTTATGTCCATCTATAAACTCATCACCTTTTTTCCCCAAAGTGTACCAGGTTTTTACTGAAGTTATTTCCTGCACAGAAGGACGGACGGGCAGATAGACAGACAGACAGTCACTCGGAATTCAACTCGTCTCCCCATCCTGAACTTTTATATATAATATATGATTATTTATTTATTTATTGAATTTATTTTATTTTAGATGATGCAAACAGCCGTTAGTTGAACATAACAAGTATACTCAGTTACAACATGTATAATAAATATAATGTTTATCAAAAAGGTTTTGCGGTATTTTCGCTAGTTGGCGCTGAAAGCGCGTAGTTCTAGTTTTACCGGGTCATGCTATACCTTTTTGGAAAGCTCATTTCACGCGCTAACACATGTTTGATTGATTGTCGTTTCTTTTAAGTCGTTCGAGAGTTATAGCGTCGCAAACATGGAGCAAAATAAAGAGAAAATACGGCATATTTTACAGTACTACTACGATGAAGGCAAAAATGCTTCTCAAGCCGCCAATAAAATTTGTGCAGTTTATGGACCCGATACAGTTTCCATTTCCACCGCACAACGATGGTTTCAACGTTTTCGTTCTGGTGTAGAGGTGGTCGAAGATGCGCCACGCTCCGGAAGGCCTGTCGTCGAAATTTGCGATAAAATCGCTGGGTCGAAAGAGACCGGCATAGTAGCAGCCGTAGCATCGGTCAAGAGCTGGGTATGAGTCATCAAAAATTCATTTCAATTTCAAAAAAAAAAAAAATAAATTCAATAAAAATACCGCAAGACTTTTTTTTTTATTGAAAATCCCACTTCGACCTTTCATGTAAGCTTGACCGAAAATGTTATACCCAAACGAAATAAGAGGAAAATAAAGACAATGTTGTAATCAATAATGTTGTTCAAACTAAGGATATTTGCGAACTTTGAAGAGAATTCCGATTTTAGATGCTAGCTTCGAAAAACGGAGAAATTAGTTATTTTCTTAAGACTCAATCTCCCGAACAAAAATTGGTTTGGCTTAACATCCAGGCGAGTGCTGTACGGAATAATCAGTTTTCTCTGATACTCAATGGCTCCGTTGTCTGCTTTAAACAGACTTTTTTGTCAAAATTTTTTATTTATTTGATACACAACGTTTCCTCCTATGTTTCAGTACTTAATAATCCAAAAAAATTGGCGGTTTTGTAAAATCAATATGATTGAGTAATAACTCAGGAGTACTTTTTAATATAGGATCGAATAGAATATAGTTAATAATTTTTGGTCACTGAACAGTTGACATCTGTTTGTAATATATGTATTATACATTATAATATATAGCGTTTCACCACACAGCTAATTAGTAGGACCCTTCAGTTGAACAATGCTACCAAATTAAAATGATATATGAAATGTATAGTTAATACACGCCTTATAGTTTTCTAGTGCACGAACAGCAAATTCTTTAACGTATCAGCAAAATAAGCCAAACGAATGAAGCTTTGCAATACTGGTCTGTGTCAACAAAGTCTTGCAATGCATTTCTTGAAATTTAATCCGTGCTAAATTTATACTCGTACCTACATACAAGAGTGTATTGCTTGCTGAAAACACTCCAAAGGATAACACGAAATACTACCCACTTAGCAAGTTTGAAAGAAAAAAATTTCGAGCTCAAGAGTGCAAGTCAAAAATAAAATTATAAAATGAGAAAGTAAAATAAAATAGCACCGTCGCGGCTCTTGACGTAGATGAAATGGTGAAAGTTGGCGCGTTCTTCATCAAGTCAAAAAACCGCTTCAATCGTAAACTTCCCCGCACACCCGCCGTTCGACTCGAATAAGTCGAGCCACATTATGGCTTAGCAAATATAAAATATATGCCCACTTCTAGCCTCGTTTGTTCGCAAATGAGCGCAATATAAATTTTATTCTAACAATTTCCAAATTTATAAACCTTCACACCGCCTTTAGCCGCGACCTCCTTGACGTTGTGGGTGTGTCGGCGAAAGTCGTTCGCGCTTAAATGCAGCGCAGAAAACTTCATAAATGCAAAAGTTATAAAATTTCAGCAGTTTTTCATATTTCTTGGCAGCGTCGGTGAACGGTTTGATGAAACCGCGGATGTACTTGCAGGTACAAGCTTGTGTGTGACGTTACCCAACAGAAGGTTCGACTGATTCGTTGGGCGGTTCTTTACAGTGCATGTTTGTGCCTAAAACTATATTTTTGTTTGTAACACCCAAAAGGAGACGTCAAGGACCCTATAAATATAAATGATCAGCGTGGCAAGCTGAGTCGATCTATCAGTCTGTCCGTCTATCAGTCTGTATATACTCAGGCGAACTAGTCCCCCAGTTTCGAGATATTGTCTTAAAATTTCGCACACGTTCTTTTCTCACAAAGATGCTGCTTATTTGTCGGATCTTATAGCTGTCATATAAACTGAATGATCAGAATCAAGTCCTTGTAAAGAAACGTTTTTATTTGACATGTTATCTTCACGAAATATTGCATGGGTTATGATCCAAAGACAAAGCATAATATCTGATTAAATTTTTCAGATCGGACTGTGGTAGCATATATCTGCCATACAAACCAACTGATACAAATCAGGTACTTCTATGGAATTTATTTTTATTTATAGAGGGTATTGTTTCGGTGCAATCAAAGTTAACTTTTATCTTGTTTCCCTTCACTTAACTTATAACACTATACCTTCCACTGGTCTTACTACTCAATTCCGTGCTGGGTAATCGCAGTGTATTTTAGGAGTGTTTTGGCATCCGCTGCGCCCCTTAGTTGGTGGGTTGAAGAGGGCGCTAACAAGAAAGTTATAGCGCTAAGTGGCAATATACTGCACACATACATACTTATAAAAATACAAATATAAAACAATGATAGCAAAAACAACAACAAAACTTTTGAAAATAAAACATATTTGATTTACTTGCTGTATATAGTATACTTTTATTCATATATAGGGATTTCTGATTGGTGATTTTTTTGTAGTAAACCTTTTAATTTTTCATATAATTTCGATCAAAAATTAAACGGATTTCAAAAGCATTTTTCTGTACAAAAAAAAGCTATTTGTGAATCTATGCTGGCATCTACTACTACATATAATCAAATATCGGACCCCGGCGAAGTCGATCAGCCTCAACCCGCTAGGGGATGTTTCATCATGAAGGCTGAATTTATCGACCATTGTGTCAATGATAACTTCTTTGCCCACCCTGGCGTTACAGTCGCCAAGCATAGGACCTAGGTCACATCGTCCTTCTTTTCCGTCGGGACTTGGGCGCAAATCAGAGATATGTTGCAAAACTTCGCTTTGATGCGGATTGTGGCTAGATGTTCATCCACCGGGGTAAATGCCGGAACGGAGTATCTTTTCCAGCACGAATTCCACACCGAATGGCTCACCTTCACACTTCAGCTCGCCTTCAAACTGATGGCTAAAGGATACTTGGTCTAAGACCGGAAGTCGTGAGCTGCTTGAGCCATATGTAAAAGCATCATTTCTGGCCACTCTCAAGTGAATGGCGCTCAGAGAACTTTCTTCACTTGAATTTTGATCGTGTAGTTTGTATGACAGTTATATGCTCCAGGATACGACGAATAAGAAACTTCTTTGAGAAAAAAGCGCGTGTGCGAAATTTCAGATCGATAACTTAAAAACTGAAGGACTAGTTTATATATATATATATATATATATATAATGATTTTATATGCAGTATATTTAATGAGAATACAAACTGAAACCTTGAGACCCTAATCAGAAATATTTGCTATATGCTCAAACGTCCTTCTAATTATTAAAATATTTATATTTTTGGTCGAAGATCTTAAAGACTTCATTATGTTTGTTCCCAGAGCTTTTTCATTATCATTTAATCTTCTGCTGGGAACAAAAATAATGAAGTCTTTAAGATCTTCGACCAAAAATAAATGCATTTTTTTAATAAGGAGAAGGACGTCTGAGCATATAGCAAATATTTCTGATTAGGGTCTCAACGTTTCAGTTTGTATTCTCATTAAATATACTGCATATAAAATCATTTTGACTTCTCAAATCATAATCCTTCAACTTATATCATTGTTTAACGAGAATTAAACGAAGAAAAGTTTTCAAAATAACCGCAAAACATTGAATTGCCTACTTAATTGATAAGGTTCTCGAATATTTAATTTACCCCCTAAGCTTTTACTCACTCAAAAGAAACCTTTTGTAGCTTAAAACCGAAAACCGTTTAAGTAAACAACATAAACCGCATATGGCTGGTATATATGGAGATGAGAGTAAGGAGAATGCAAATAAAAATTAAGTACCACAACAAAAGGCGCTAAAAGTAAACAAACGGAAAACAAATGATACAAATTTCAAAGGGTTGGAAGTTATACATGGGCGCAACTTTAAGCACGAAAACTCATTTTCAAACGAGAGTGCGGGAGTATCATTGTACTGCAAAATTTTTATTAAATTTTAAGCGGTTTTCAGCTAAACACAGCGTGAGTAACGCCCCTTCTTTGTTGGGGAGCAACGACAGTTTATTGCTTTCGAAATATCAATGAAAACAAAGAGGGTACATAAAAATATCAAACCGTAAAAAAGCACGAAGCTGAACCGATTTGACATGCGTATGAAAAAAAAAAGTTTAAAAATGTTGGAGACAAAAGCGCCAACAAAACAAATAACGCGAAGCCTGTCAAAAAAGTAGCAAAAAGGAAGCGCAAACTTTGCGTTGTCAACCGTAGCAGCAGTTCCACCACTGAGAGGAAGAAATAGCTAAAGCAGCGGCAAAACAGAGCATATCCACGCATATCTACATACATACGTATGTGAATATAAGCATATGGAAAGAAAAGTGTTTAATGTAGAAAGGATTTATTTTCGAATTAAAATAAGTAGAAAAAGTTGAAGGATGCGGCTTTCAATGAGTCGACAGTGAAAGAAAAATAAAACAAAGAGGCTGAGATGTAAAGTAGCTAAAAACAAGTAAGGAAGGGCTAAGTTCGTGTGTCACCGAACATTTTATACTCTCGCATCATAAAGTGATAATCAAGATTTCATAATACGTCATTTACATATTTTTCAAATACCGTATTTTTGTAAAGTTTTATTCCGCTATCATCATTGGTTCCTAATGTTTGTACTCGTATTATACAGAGAAGGCATCAGATGGAATTCAAAATAGCTTTATATTGGAAGAAGGCGTGGTTGTGAACCGATTTCACCCATATTTCGTACATGTCATCAGGGTGTTAAGAAAATATTATATACCGAATTTCATTGAAATCGGTCTAGTAGCTCCTGAGATATGGTTCTTGGTCCATAAGTGGGCGGCGCCACGCCCATTTTCAATTTTTAAAAAAAGCCTGGGTGCAGCTTCCTTCTGCCATTTCTTCTGTAAAATTTAGTGTTTCTGACGTTTTTTGTTAGTCGGTTAACGCACTTTTAGTGATTTTACACATAACCTTTGTATGGGAGGTGGGCGTGGTTATTATCCGATTTCTTCCATTTTTGAACTGTATATGGAAATGCCTGAAGGACTCTCTGTAGAGTTTGGTTGACATAGCTATAGTAGTTTCCGAGATATGTACAAAAAAATGAGTAGGGGGCGGGGCCACGCCCAGTTTTCCAAAACAATTGCGTCCAAATATGCCCCTCCCTAATGCGATCCTTTGTGCCAAATTTCACTTTAATATCTTTATTTATGGCTTAGTTATGACACTTTATAGGTTTTCGGTTTCCGCCATTTTGTGGGCGTGGCAGTGGACCGATTTTGCCCATCTTCGAACTTAACCTTCTTATGGAGCCAAGGAATACGTGTACCAAGTTTCATCATGATATCTCAATTTTTACTCAAGTTACAGCTTGCACGGACGGACGGACGGACGGACAGACAGACATCCGGATTTCGACTCTACTCGTCACCCTGATCACTTTGGTATATGTAACCCTATATCTGACTCTTTAGTTTTAGGACTTACAAACAACCGTTATGTGAACAAAACTATAATACTCTCCTTAGCAACATTGTTGCGAGAGTATAAAAATCTGCGTGATGTCCACATGTACATTACTGCATAAAGGATTTAATAGGTATAAAAAATTTTTATATTTTCTTTTATTAGCTACTTCGTCTGACTTAAAACTTAAGTCTCAAAAATCGCTTTATATTACTTCATAAGGATTCGTTGAACGATCAAAATTAAGTTCTTGTATGGAAAACTTTTTTATTTGGCAAGATATCTTCCCAATATTTGGCATAGATTATTGTCTAAGTCAACGGAACAATCTCCCAATAAATTGCTTAGTTCAAACCCCTATAGCATATATTTAGCTGTCATACAAACTGAACGATCAATATTAAGCTCTTGTACGAAAAAAAATTTTATTTGGCAAGATATATTCAGGAAATTTAAAGTAAATTATTGCCCAAGGGAGCTCTACAATATCCGAAGAAATTTTTCAGATCGACCTTTTATAAGACCTTTTATAGCTGCCCTATAAACTAAACGGTGAAAATTAAGTTCTTGTACGAAAAAATTTTTTATTTGACGAGATATCGTTATGAAATTCAAAGTAGTTTATTACCCAAGGCAACTCTACAATATCCCAAAAAAATTTCCTGATCGGTCTAGTATAAGACATAGCTGCCTTACAAACTGAACAATCAAAATTAAGTTCTTGTATGAAAACCTTTTTTATTTGACGAGATATCGTTATGAAATTCGATGTAGATTATTATCCATGACAACTCTACAATATCCGAAAAAATTGTCCAGATCAGCCTAGTATAAGATATAGCTGCCATACAAAAAAAAATGTTAAATTAAAGCTCTAGTAATAAAAACTTTTTCATTTGATGAGATATCGTTATGAAATTCAACGTAGATTATTTTCCATGGAAACTCTA
Source organism: Bactrocera neohumeralis (assembly GCF_024586455.1). Lineage (NCBI taxonomy): Eukaryota > Metazoa > Arthropoda > Insecta > Diptera > Tephritidae > Bactrocera > Bactrocera neohumeralis. Next base: position 39,031,583 of record NC_065923.1, on the reverse strand, counting down.
CAATATCCGAAAAAAATGTCCAGATTGGCATAGTATAAGGTATTGCTATCATGTAAACTGAATGATCAAAATCAAGTTTTTATATGTAAACTTATTGCCATCTTCGTTGAAAATGAGCTCTGTTTGATGTAATTTATACCTAAAGAATTTATATACATATTTTATATCTGTATACATATATGTATGTATGTATTTATAAAAATTTACATCTATTTCTAAACTCATATGTACCGACTACAGCACCAAAACTTTCATAATGCCATTAAAATGTCAAATGAGCTTCGGAAAATGATTTATAATCCATTCAAGTATCCTGCTCAATATGACACCCATATCATAACAGAACAAACTCAACGATTTCATGCGTCCAGCCGTTCTAGTGTTGCCCACACTGACAGCACTTTCTAGCCTGTATGCATTATTTGTGTGTGTTGTGTTGCATGCAACCCTTCGTTTATTAAAAATTTATAGTAGCAATCAAAATTATGCTGGTTAACAATAAAATTTCGCATAATAACCATTAAAATGTCAGAAACATAACAAGCTGCAGAAGCAACAACAACAAACTACCAAAAGAATCTATATAAATATTATACAATAATAAATGGTTTGTTGTGGCAGTTGTTGCTTTTTGTTCAGCATGTCTATAGACTTGCATAAGTGTGGTCACGGGACGACCAGCAACTGAAATAGGAACAGTCAGTCAGACAGAAGCCATAACTGTCAACAACGGATGATGGAAAATAATTTGTGCTAAAAGCAGTACGCCGCGAGAGTTCTGTTATGAATGTATGTAAACGATTACATACATATCTACATATGTGGATACGTTGATGGGTTAAATTGCGGATGTGTGTATAGTGTATAATGGTTCAGAAAAAAAAAGTCGGTTTTAAATTTATTTTGCCGAGTTGTTGCCTTTCGCAAAAGGAATCACATGTTGGCAGTCTTATAGGACTGAGTTCTGACGAAGAGTCTTTTGTCGCTTATTATCAGCATATACTGTTGGTGTCCCTCATTGCGTTCACACGAGCGACACTTGAGTCGGACAATATTCTGTATTTTCTTTCACATAACATTCTCGAATTGTTGTACGTTTTTTGTAAGAAGTGCACAAACATATTTTTGATTTGGTAATTTTTATCCTTATTCACTATTATATTATGCATATTTGTATATTACATACAAAAAATTGTTAAGAATAACAACACAAAGCGTGCCACCAGAGCTCTTCTTCGTCATGTGCTCGCCTGCAAAAGCCGGTCTGGGCAACAAATAAGTCTCCATGGGAACATTGTATAAATAAAATTTTAGTCAGCATATGGTAAGTGGACTTTATGAGCATTAAATCTAAATTTGGCTAACTATCAAATAGAGATCCAGTATTTAATTTCCAATGGAATATTTTCAAGCCAATTTTGTTTTATGCCATTCGAATGAATTAAATAAAAAAATCAGATCCTGTTCTGAAAGCAATACACTATTTGTTTCAATGTTATAAAAACATTATATTTCTGTGAATACTAAAAAGATGTCTTACATTGCGAAAACGATTGATGTTATCTCAAAGCTATGGCAACCCTAACAATTCTTAAAAAAATGCTAACGGTACTTTCCTACTATTGAAGGTAATAGAGGGACTGTTCTAAAACTTATTAATAATCTATACTAAATTTCGTGAAGATATGTACACTCATGGCCACGCAAACCTTACCACTCAAAATTTTCAACTATTGTGCATATTTGACTACATTTTATAGCGGTACTTTTTGCGATATAAAAGTTTTTTATTTAGAAATAAGTTAATGACATGTTATTAATTAAAAATATTAAAAATTAAAAACAAAACACATTCAGCTATAGATAAATCAGTTGAAAGTTAGGGGCTTTACAAAATGAGCTCGAAATGTAAGAGACTGACATGGGAAGAAAAAATTATATTTTTTTATTTTTTAAATTTAATGTCATTTACACTATAATTGGAATTAAAATTTTATTTTATTTTTTTTTTTTTATTGAAACACAAAGTTTAATTGGTGTATCACTTTAAAAACAATAAAATCGGCCACTTTTGTTTAGGCACAGAAAAGCTAATTTGTGTATTATTCATTAAACGTAATAAATTAAAAACTATAATTATAATTAGATAATATAATAAAATTTACTTGTGCTTACCAAACACATAAAAAACGAAATTGAAGAAAATCCCGAACGAACGAAAAAGTCCGAAAAAAAATTAAGAAAGTATAGTGGTAAGGTTTGCGTGGCCACGAGTGTATATCGTCAAATGTGAGTTTTCCATACGAGAACTTGATTCCGATCGTTCAGTTTGTATGGCAGCTATATGATATAGTTAACCAATCTGAACAATTTCTTCAGAGATTACATTGTTGCTTTAGAAATTTCGTGAGGATATATCGTTAAATGAGGAAGTTTCCCAAGCAAGCATTTGATTCCGATTATTCAGTTTGTATGGCAGCTATATGATATAGTTAACCGATCTGAACAATTTCTTCGGAGATTACATTGTTGATTTAGAAAAAAACCTGTGCCAACTTTTGTGAAAATACATTGTGAAATGTGAAAGTTTTCCATACAAGAACTTAATTTCGATCGTTCAGTTTGTATGGCAGCTATATGTTATAGTGGTCCGATATCGGCAGTTCCGACAAATGAGCAGCTTCTTGAGGAGAAAATGACGTTTGCAAAATTTCAAAATGATATCTTAAAAACTGAGGGACTAGTTCATATATATACAGACAGACGGACAGACAGACGGACATGGCTAAATCGACTCAGCTCAACATACTGATCATTTATATACAAGTGTATACTTTATAGGGTCTCCGACGCTTCCTTCTGGGGTTAATAAAGTCCATGTATCCAAAATAGCTATTTTCGGCTTACAAATCGGAATAGGCCAAATCGGACTACTCTATTACATGTCTCCTATGCAACCGACTATTCCGAATTTGTATTTCCCAGTATCCAACTTTTAAATAAAAAGCTAGGAACACGTAATTTTGCAAAACTGTTCTCTAATACATGCTTAGCAATAACAGTGAAAATAAAGAAAATCGGTTAACGACAACTTATTCTCTCAGGAATCTGATAACTAAGTGGCCTATTTTTAATAAATACATGGACATTTGTTTGGAACTAAAGTAAACTCTTAGAGTTCTAAAAACCGTATTCAATTGATAAAATATTGAACAAAATAATATTATTTGTCCAATTAGCTGTAATATTGAAGAATTCGAATCAGACAGTAAAACTTTAAAGGCATTTTCCTAAAAACTTTTTCTTGAAATCGGGCAATCGATGGTTCTCGGAGATTCACATAAAATTTTAAAACTGTAGCTTCATGGTAATATTATTTAGAAAACTACGTATAGTGAAAAAGTAGGGGGTATTTTGGCGTGGAAATAAAAAGTAACCAACTTTTTATTTTCGAAATTCGGCCGGAAATAATCTAACAAAACTGGCTGCTCTCAAAACTGTATCTTCTTAAAACTGTCTTTTTCAAAACGATACATACGTTTTCTCAGATTTTACTGGACCGATTACCTAAAATTTTTAGAGAAACTTTTTTAAAGATTTGTCTATGTCTGGAAGTCTTCATATTTCCAAATTTTAAGTTTGATTGTTTCTAAAAAATTCGAAACAGTTAAAGAAAGTGGTAAAAATGTGATTTTGTTCCAGGCAGTCGCTATTTTGTGAAAAAAATTTCCAACTTTTATCTAAAACTAAACATTGTGACATTATTCTAGATTAGTAGTATTTTTTTGTTTCATACTGCAAGCAGGGTTGAAATCCGTGAAACTATTTAATTCAAAAGCTGGTAATTTTTTAATTTTTTTAAATTTTTGAATTTTTCTTGTATATTGCAATGTTATTAAATGGGTACTAAAAGTATCAATTTCATCTTTTACGATACTTCAAATTACTCTAAATTCCTCAGTACTAGAAACATCTTTTAAACTACAGTTTTGAGAAAAATGGAAGTAAATTTCGAACAAAGAAACATTACTTGCAAAGCTTGGGCAGATAAGAGGTTACTTGGGTTTACGGGTTTAAAAAATCGTTTTTTTATTTATTTTATTTAAGTCTACAACACCGCTAGAATATAGTCCTAAATCTGCAAGTTGATCCGAGTAATAGTTTCGGAGATACAGCCTTGAGAACTTGTGCGCCTGAGGCAAGCTATGCTAAGTGCGTCGTCTTCAAACACGTTTTTCTCGAAACCGTGTTTTGAAGTCGGTTGGCAAGATTTATCGAGAACTACTCAACCGATCTTCATGAAATTTTATACAGGCCTTTGACATATAATTCTTAAAGACTTGGACGAAGGATTTGATTACAACTATTTGAAAAAAAAGTCGCGAAATTTTAATTTTTTTGTAAAAATGTCTGCAAAAAAATTCAATTTTCAGCTTTTTGCTTCGTCCAGTTCTTAGTTAAGGTTTTAACTAAACACTTTAGATGATCCTGTAAGCCAATGCGGACCAATTTTTTCCGAGGGATCACCGGAAAGTGCGTCGCAATGGCCGAGTTAAAAGTATTTTCTTTCAAAAATTTTAGAATTTCCTTGTTAATAGTGTATGTTTGTAACAATAAAAAATTCTAATAAAATAATTCATTTTTTATATGAGAAAAAATTGTTGGAAAAAAGGTTGCTTTTACCCGAGGAAGCCCATGCAACACCTCAAGGTCCAGCTTCTTATTTTTTCTTCTTTAGAACGAGTCCATAGAATTCCAGTCGCCCCTATAGACAAAAAAGACTGTTGAAAAGGTTAATAATAGCCGCCATTTTATATCAAAATGTTAGCATAAGTTGTTTTGAGGGCTCTAGATTGGCTTAACTTTTTTAAAAATGCTACTTTTTTAATTTTATAAACATTCATCACAAAGAAAAAAAAAGTAATGCGCGGATTTTTGAAATATATTGTATATTACAAAATTATATTTCGAGATTTCATTTTATGCATCTACAATATACTCTTATACTCAAATCCTTTTGATTGATTTGATAGGTTAATTGAAATATTTATAATACAGAAATCACAAATTAATAATATTTGAAGTTCAATAAAAGCATTTGTAGAGCAAACACTCTACGAAGGCCATACCTCTAACATTTTTACTCATCTAGATAGATTACGACATTAAATTTAAGATAGTGAAGAGGAGTAATATGAAGGATAAGGGATATCAGTACATAAATATATATTTCATACTATACTGCTGATCTATTAAACTCCAGAATGCCTTTAGAGCTTCTCAATAAGCCTACATACTCGAGGTTAACCAAAGAGCACTTACACGTACACACACATTTCCACCGACTCAGTTAGGTGTAGATGTGTGGTACGTAGGCATATGCAGGTCCTCGCATCAATAGGTTGCATTCTGCTATGCCAGTTCGGCTGGAAAATGAGTAATTTGCAATGTTTTAGTAATCAAGTAGCAAAACGGTAAGCAGCCAACTTTGAGACAGTTTCTCAAATTCCATTACACTTCGCGTATCTTGCGCACACTACTGTGTCTGCGTTGCAAGCAGATCCCACTTGGTGTATACTTATGTATATATACATATGTGAGTACAACAAATTGTCTGTGTGTGTGGGCCGCCAAGACAGTCTGCCCGCCATTCAGTCAGGCTGTTAGGCAGCTTGTCTGGCTGTGAGGAGATTGTTATTGTTGTGGCGGCACAAAGATGAGTGAATGATAACAGCTACAGCGACAGCGGCAAGGATGCCGACATGGCTGGCTGTGCAGCGTTTCATTTGTCCTTATTATGACAAGGCATTACATGCCACATGCCGTTGCACACAAGGTTTCAACCATTCACACACACATAGACGCATATAAATATGAGTAGATTCACACACACATACACGCATATAAATATGAGTAGAGCAGCTAACATTAAAGCGTAGAAAGCGACTTAAGTTTGCGATTACATGAAGCAACTTTAGTTGCTAATTCTCGGGCGATTCTCTTTTGCTGTCGCCCATTACCTTCACACGAGCAACTTGTGTTGCGCAACTCTGCTCGAGTTTTTTCTCATTCTCTTTCACTTTACTTTAACCCATTGTCTACTCTTTACTTTAACCCATTGTCGCTTCTTTTTCCTTATAGGTATTTGGGGCACTCTATCACATATATTAATCAGCTCTGTCAATTAAGAAATACATTTTATTTATTAAAACAAACATATATCACCCTTTTTACTATCGTCTAAATCAATTTGTATGGCTTCCTCCATACATTTCACAATATCTTTAATTAATTCGATTTTTTCGTCATACTCCATTTTCTAAAATATTTATATTATATTATGTATATTTGTATACATATTTGCAAATTACTTACCAAAAGATGAAATTAAATTTTTTAAATATATTCAAAATATTAATTTCAAAAAAATATACGCAAATGCAACTATGTACTACGAAAGAAAGAACACGAATGCCGAAAAACGTCGCAGCGAACTGCTACGAATAAGAACACAAAGCGAGTTGCTGAACACTGGAAACTCGGCGCGATTCCCCTCTCCTCGTCGCCCCCTCGCCTATAAACCAAGAGTTGCCGCAACAAAAGTTGCTTCGTGTGATAGGGCTCTAACAACACATTAAATTTACTGACATTTCATTACAGTCTGCGCCTGAGCGATTGCGCATGTTTATGGCATGTGGATGTTTTTGTGTGTGTGTGTGTGTGTGTGGAATTGTCTGCTAATATTTTCATTTCCGTTGTTTTATGGCGTTCATGCCGCTCATTTACTGTGATGCTATGGCTGTGGAACTGCCGCTTGCCCCAGTTATATGGCGGAGACAGGAAGCGTACACACACACAGGCGCAGACTCGTTTACCCCCATCATTCAAATCCTGCACTCAAGTGCGTATAATGTTGAATAGTAAGTGAATTGTTGCTGGATTGTTTGCATAATATGGCAATTTATATTATGACATCCTTATTATTATCTCAAGTCTACTCATCGCGCTCGCTGTGCTGCGGGGGGCACAAGTATACGTAAACAAATTTACTACAAGTACATATGCAAAGTAGCATGAATAAAAGTTACGGACGGTTGAGAGTGCCATATATCTTCAACAGCTCCTTTGTTACTGTCACACACACAAACATGCATGCACACTTATATTTCTCTTCATGCTTTTCGTTTTATGTAATTCCATAATATTCTTTATGCTTTATTTCTGTCAACTTCCTTGACCATTGTCACTCTTACGTCAAGGTCTTTGAAAGTTTTTACGCTTCACAGTCGTTTTTGTTGCAGCATTATGTACAAGAATTTAAGCTCCTCATTGTTTTACTGTAAGAGAAAAGTGTCACAGCAGCGTCTTTCTCGAGTGTATGTTGAGCTAATAGTCCATTTGCGCACTATTCTGGTTTCCTTTGCCATGAGAAGACAATAAAAATTTCAACTAATTTTAATTTATCAGTTCAAAGAAATCTGAAATACAAGTGTACTATATTAATGACACTAATTGAGAAACTCGATTTAACCACAGTTGCATATAAAATTATCAGCAGTGTCAGGCAATGAAATTCTAAAAGAATGGAAAAGGCAGAATTTATATTCCATAAATTTTAAGTCTAAGTTTAAAATAAACTCTATTTTCAAAATAAGGACATATGAGGAGTGGGTATGTTTTTTAACGGATTTCACCCATTTTCCTTATTGTCGAAGGGTTTACCGAAAATATTTGCCCTGGGTGAATTTGGTCGATTTAACTTTAACGCTTGAAGACATATTAAATCTATTAATATGACCAAGCCCACTATTTCAAAATATTGCAAACAAGAGATGTCCCTCCGTAATGCAATTCATTGTACCAAATAACGGTTTTATATCATATTGTGGAGTTTGGTTATGTTAATTTATAAGCTTTCCTATAATGGCCTTTTGTGGGCGTTACAACCTTCCGATTGCCCAAAGGCACTTTGGCCCCCCATTAGTGACAAGTTAAAAATCATTTTACGAAAAAATCATTATAGACCTTTTTTGTAGAGCATTCAATTTCCTACGAAATCTAAGGAATAAGATATTTTTTCAAGTAGTTGGAATGTGAGATATACATTTTTGTATCTGATAATAAGATCAAATAGAAAACTGTATGTAGGAGGACCTTCCCGTTACAATTAAAAACTCAGTTTTGGAGAGGCTTTCGTAGAGGTGTCTAGGAACCTATTTTTCCGAGTACCAAAAAAAAAAAAAAATAAATCAATTTTTTTTTTTTGAATCTCTCTAGTACATATACATTTTCATTCTGATATTGAACTGAAGGGGAATATGAAAGCTTTGGGGAGAATTCTAAATTTGTGTAGAATAAGCTACATTGACAACGGCTTTTTAATGGTGAACTTTCAATAATATTTAGGATATTGAAAAGGATGGTAATCATTGGAATATGTCATGCCACTCAATATTTTGCTTTTTATTCGTACAAATTTTTACGTGGTCAAAGACCAGGGTTGCCTAAAAGCAAGAAAATCAATCGAATTAATGCAATTGAGATGTCATCTCCATTTTTGGTTTATTACGTCTTACAACCAGACCTTGTTATGGTTATACAGAAATGTAAAATTTTTGACAACTATTTAAGGCCAATTGCTTAGCGTATTTTGCGAGTATCGAATACGAGTACGAGTACATGGAAATTTGGAAGAAAATATGTAAATTTTTCTATTAATTTTTTACGGACATTTTGAATTGAATAATTTAACAAAATTGATCCCTAAAAATCTTTCTTGTTTAATTATCATCCTTAAGAAAAATAATTTTTTCAAATAATAACACTTTTTTTGTAAATTGAATAACGAACGTTCAAAATAGTTTAAGTCTACAGTATACCGCAGAGAAGCTTTCTTCCGAGGAGTGTTTTTACTAAGCCAGCCAAACGGTTTTACTGGCTTTGAGCTCGCTAATCGTGCGCTCAAAACTTTCAAGGAGTGCATGATCTCATTATCAAGAGCTTCAAGCATTTTCCATATTAGACATGTATGAATGAGTGCACGCTCAGAACGGGATTGTCAAAAACTGCCAAGGCGATGAGTTTGCTAGGGAGTACAGTTTTACCTCGATTTCATCCGATGAGTCGGTTGTCCAATATATCCCGCTCTGAAACCATGGATCTCCCGTGAGCTTGGCAGGCGCTGGTGAATAACCAGAACTTGCGCGACCCTTTTGGACCAAAGTTAACCGTAAGATGTAATTCTAACTAAATGCAAATAGCAAAACCAATCTGACAGCTATTCTAGGTTCTGACGACACTGTGTAATAAGTATGTACATAGGCGGTGTGACTAAATATTTTGTTGGTCGCTATCTGCCAAGGCAGTATGGGCAGTGGCGTAGCTAGAGGGGGCGAAGGGGGCCGTCGCCCCGGGCGCAACGTCTTGGGGGCGGCAAAACGATCTTCGCTGTTTTTTAAAACTCCAATTCGGGCAAAAATTCCTGCAAATTGTGTCAAAAGTGTACAAGATATAGGGCGAAAATGGGTTTTTTTCTATGGCTTTTAATAAGATGTCTTGTAAATTTACTATCAATTTCCTCAAAAACCGTATTGTGAGAATTTTGGAACTTTAGAATTTGCGTGGCTTCTAGTTCTTAAATTTTATATACTTAATATCGAAGATATTTTGTAAAAAATCACTTTTGTTCGAACCACATCATGAAACTTGTAGGTAGGTAGATAAAGGGGGGCGGCAGAACATCCTTGGCCTCGGGCGCCAGAAGTTGTAGCTACGTCACTGAGTATGGATAGAGGAAGGCAAGGTGAAATTATATTCCTCTATTGTGCGGCTTTTGCCAGACTGAGATTAAAATATCTCGGTAGACACACCTTTGGAGAACCTGGCGAAGTGGCTGGTGGATTGATATTAACCGCTTTAATTTGTAGTAAGATCAAAACGCCGTCGATCTATCAGCATCTGATGATCCACTTTTATGAGTGTAACACATAGGACGAATATCTATCCAAGTGAGATCCATAGATTTTGGATCAATCATAAGAACTAACCTATTAAACATAGGTAGCAAATCTAACAAGGGCAGCTAACGAAATATATACTTTTCAAGTTAGAATTCTTGTGAATGAAGTGATAAGATAATAAGCAATTAAAGTATTTTGTTGTGCACAGAAAATCATTTCAAACAGACTTAAGTCGATGAGTTGAGGTAATGTTACGCATATGAATTCCGCAATGTTAATCCAAAATTTAGAAACATCACATGTGAATGCCACCATAACCAACAAATAATAATGTTCATACATATTACACTACATACATGCCATCATCTGAACATATGTAACCCCCCACTAAACCGTCAAGTGCAATCCAATTACTCGATTATTATTAAAGTTTGTACGAAAATATAGAAGTGTGCAAAGTTGTCGGGAATTTCTAAGGGCAGCGGGTTATTAATATGCAACTCATGTTGCCGACTAGCGTATAAATAATGTGGGAACTCTAATGTGCGCGCACAAGTAACCGATAATTCCCTTAAGTATAGCGCAATAATACACAAATATACAACAAATAACGAAAAGTTGCACAAACAAATCCGCTGCTCAAAACAGACAAGTAGTCGCATTAGTCGGCGAATTTGTTTTCGGTCTACTTTTTGTGGCAATGCCATCGGGATATTGTAGGTACACTCATGCCGCCACATTAATGCCACGCTGCTTTATGGCATCGACAATTTAATTTATTGCACTTCATCATACTAACGGAAAGTTGCAATGACAACGAAAATGGAATTGAAAAAAAACACTAAAAGAAGTTAAGCTCCGTAATACCGAACAGAAAAAAATTTGTATGACAGCTACATATATGCTAACGTCATTCGACCTGAACAATTTTTTCGTAGATTGCACTGCTATAGTTAAACAACAGTTTGGTTAAATTTCGTGAAGATATCTTGTTAAATAAAGAAGTTTTTCTTATAAGAACTTTATTTTGATGATTTGGTTTGTATGGCAGCTACATTGTTTCAATGTTTCAATGTCGGCTGTTTCCACAATTTAGCAGCTTCTTGGTGAGAAAAGTAAGTGCACAGAATCTCCGATCTATATCTCTAAAACTGAGGGAACTATCCTGAACTAGTTCGAGGATACAAAGACGAACGTGGCTAAATTGACTTGAGCTCGTCACTCTGATCAATTATATACATATTTTCTCACAAGTTTTCATCTGGATGTTACAAACTTCGTCGCAAACTTAATATGCCCAGTTTAGAGTATAGAAAAATTGGCTAGTCGAAAAAGTCTTTTCGTATTTTGTCAATATGTAGATATCGTTGCAGTCGTATATCTCCAGTGCTGCCAATCACCCTGTGTCATACCATATAGTGTTGGAGAGGTGAGATTCTAAGCTTCATTTAACCAAAACAAATAAATTCGGAGAAGTTAAAAAAAAGTTACAGTTATTATATTATATATTATAATAATGAAGAAATTCGCTATATTTTGATGTTTTTGTATAAAAAAAAGAAAAGAATGCCACTACAAAAAGAAGCTCGATGTTTCGGTACCACATGAATTTTCTGTGAAAAAATTAATGGACCGAATTAACATCTGAATTCTTTGCTGAAACAAAATGAAATCCAAGCATTTCTGAAGCGAATGGTATCAGGAGACGAAAAGTGGATCAAATACGACAATAATGTGCGAAAAAGATCATGGTCCAAGCGTGGTGACGCTCAAAAAATGGTCGCAAAGCCAGGATTGACGCCTCGAAAGGTTATGCCGAGTGTTTAGTGGGATTGGAAAGGAATCATCCACTATGAGCTGCTCCAGCCTGGTTCGAACGATTGATTCTACATTTTACTGTCAACAACTGAAGAGATTGAAGCAAGCAATCGAAAAAAAAACGGCCCGAACTGATCAACAGAAAGGGCTCCGTCTTCATCAGGACAACGGTAGACCACACACATCTTTGATGACTCGGCAAAAACTGGAAGAGCTTGGCTGGGAAGTTTTGATGTATCCACCATATAGCGCTGATCTTGCACCGTCGGACTATCATTTGTTTCGGTCAATGCAGAACTCCTTTAATGGAGTAAAATTGGCTTCAAGAGAAGCCTGTGAAAATTACTTGTCGCAGTTTTTCGCCGAGAAACCAGAAAAGTTTTACACTGATGGAATAATGTCTCTAGCGGAAAAATAGCAAAAGTGGTCGACCAAAATGGTACATATTTGGTTCATTAAAGTTCTTTATAAATATAATAAAAATAAGTTGAAGTTTGATTAGAAATACGAAAAGACTTTTTCGACTATCCAATACAGGAACACTCGTTGTAGTAAGGAAATGGAGTAAACAAGAGACTGCAAAAAGAAAATGTGAGGAAGAGAAAGCTATAGGCACATCCGATGTGATAAAAAGCACCGGATAGCTCTCAAGGGTTAATGTGCGCATTAAGTGATCTATTGACTAATGAAAAAATCAGGGTCATCTGAGTTCTTCCATTTAATGGAAGATATGTGCAATATTTAGAGTATTTTTCAGGCCCTTTAGATATATTGAGAAGAAAATTATTATTAAAATTTGTTTGCTAAACTTTTTCATTTCGGCTAGTTACATATTCAACTTGTTGTAGTTGGTCGGAAACCAGTTTATTTCTGGTAAATGTCAGACAAATTCTTTTCGGTAGTATCTAAACCTACTCATGCCAAAATAACAAAACTTCTCCGCAATTCATCGCAACTCAACGATTTCCTGCAGGGTAGCTCAATCACTGGAATAAATAAATGATTTCAATGAAACAATGGCAACGCGAAAGTCAACGGTAAAATGTGCGCGCACCCAAGGAAATTATTAATGAGACGCACAAGAACCACACATTTATTTATTTATGCTCATTCCAATTTTAGGGTTTTCCTTTTTTGCTTTCACTTTTTTGATAAATTACTCTAATTCGAAAAACAAAAGTTGCCAAATCGTGTCAGCCGGCAGACAGTTGAAATGGAGCTGCGCCCGCAAATGTTGCATGCTACTCAAGCCACGCAAACGCAGCCGTGAGATGGTGCCGCATGATTTTTGTGCGTGTAAAGTTTGACCTACATTTTATACAAAAAACTTCGGGAAATTATTTGTGGCAAAGTAAGCAACGAATCGATTCAAGGGTTGCATATCGAGTATCCAAGTACATAAGTATATATAACGAGGCAGACACGCGCAACATAAGGATTAAAAGCTACTCTGCAAGGGGATGCGTTGCATATGTTCGCGTGGCTTGTATGCCTGAGTGTGCGTTTGTGTGCAGCTGTGCCTGGCGGAAGTTATAATTAGTTCCGGTTTTAACAGTTATTTTCCTCTAGCTTTTGCAGCTATTCATGAATTATGAGCACACTTGAGAATATAAAAAGTTCACTGCTTATATGTATGTGTGTGTGTATGTGTGTAGTACATGAAATTAGTTTGTAAAGATTACAGATGAGATTAAATAGTAAGGATTTGCTGTGGCAGGCAAGCGACAGCAGGCGAGTATGCGCAAATGAGGGTGTACATTAAATGGTGTGGGAAGCATAGAGATAAAACGGTAATGCACGATTTCGAACAGGAAAACCTAATTATTACATAAGTACATGCGCTTCTTTCAGACCTCAAAAGGGACAAACTGAAGCATGTCGGAGTCGCAGTAATTAATTTATGCTAAAAGCAATACTCAGAATATTCAATTGTAGGCATTTAAGTTAAATGTCGCTGATGAAAGTGGCTAATTATAACACTTGAGAAATTTATTTATTTATTTTCTTTTATATTGGGTAGTCGAAAAAGTCTTTTCGTATTTCTAATCAAACTTTAACTTATTTTTTTTATATTTATAATAATAAATAAATAAAGAAATATGCACCAGTTTGGTCGACCACTTTTTGCCATTTTTCCGCAAGAGACATTATTCCATCAGTGTAAATCGAAATTTTGAAATTTCCAGAAAGGAAGCGAGCAAACCAATTTTGTGCTACATGAAGCAGCATCGTCTCCGTAAACTTCACAAATTTCATTGTTGGCTTGCGTGACAGTCTTCCCTTTTTATGCAAAAATTTCAAAATATAGCGAGTTTCTTCATTATTTTCACTCATTTTTGAACAGATGTTACTTTTTTTCAATTTCCCCGAATTTATTTTTTGTTTTGTTTAAATTAAGTCTACAATCTCACTATATCTATATCTCACATACTATATGGTATGGTACAATGCAATTAGTAGCACTAGCATTAGATATACAAGTACGACTGCAACGACATCCATTGACAAAATACGAAAAGACTTTTTCGACTACCCAATATATTACTAAAAATTCTATCTTTATATATAGAAAGTACGTGTCACGTTGTTTGTCCGCGATGGACTCCTAAACTACTGAACCGATTTTAGTAAAATTAAGCACACTGTGTCCAGTTCGAACCAACTTAGAGGATAGGATACTAAAAACAATTCATAAATAAAAATGCATTGAAAGTTCTATTAAATGGACACTCTATTCTGCGGACAACTCTATTAACTGGATAGAAAGGCTGGTAACCAAACATTGAGAAAGCAGCCTTAAATTCGTTATTTTTTCCAATGAAATTTATTTTATGAACATTTTCAAAATTAAACCTCAAATACCATCCCTTGGATTCTTATACCTGTATTTTCTCTGTATTGAATTGTTTATTATATGAATAATGGTGTAAAATGTGCAGCACTGCAACGCGTGACTGGATCCCCTAGTATTTATATAATCATTCACATATATTTTTTGCTGATTGTGAAATTTTTGTAAAGTGGAGATTGAGTTCGATGCAAACAGTACTCGTCTATATCAAACATTTAATAATTTTAGTAATTTTCCACTTTTCTTACCTCCATATCTGCAGTTAGACTTGTCGGCTGGTATATTTCCATTTGGTTCCAGACGATCCAGATATTCTTCGGAATTATAACCATTGTATGGAACTTTATTACCGTGATTATGTCCATGCCCCCCACGATGGTGATGATGATGGTGGTGGTGATGATGATGATGATGTGAATCTTCGCCATCCTCGCGTGATATCGCTGCAGAAATGAAAAAAAAAAAATAAAACATAATTTGTTAGTAAGAATAATTCTAATATTAGAATAAGAAAGCGGTAAGTAAGTTTAATATTATAAACAAGTAATGAAGGCCTGAGTACTGATGTAACCGAATACTTCATAATATTGCCAAAGCTGAGCAAATTCCTTCATGTGTAGGCAAAACTTGAATTAAAAATTGTAGCAAAAGAGATCAACATTCATTTTTGGACGAAATCGTGAACGTATTACAATAAGTTTTTTTATATTATTGACATTAATTACACTGTGATAGCTTTTTTCAAAAAAAAAAAAAAAAGACAAACCAACTTCGACGTTTTATATCTGGTTTCATACAAAATTTTAAGTTTTTCATCAAAGTGGCCCATTGTAAGAGAAAACATTTTACTAGTCTTATTTTTTAATAACTTTTTTGGTAAACTTTCTTTCAAAACTCAGAATAAGTCCGTCTTTAAGTTTAGACCTGTAATTTAAATCAGTTTTTTGTGTCCTTATAGCCAATATGTCAAAAAACTGAAATTAATCCAAAGGATCGATATTTCGTCAATATGATTTACCCTTTGATACTTATACATAACATCTCGTAATAGCAAGAACAACGATCTGAGCAAACTAACCATTAGAAAAAACACTTAATCAACTTTAAGCATAGATTGCAGTAGTTAATTTGACTTTGACTTCGCGGAAAGAACATTGTTTTAGTGCCTTGTATATTAAGAAAATAAATTAAAATGAATAAGTGTCCAATTGGCCTATCGTTGTTCAGCTACGTATGTGGAAAATTTACAAACCCTCGGAGTAGACGCAAAATATCTTGGGGACATATCGACGAGAAATATTGATTTGCCCGTTATAAGATACGGACATTGGGTTACCATTTGCACGCAATGCAACAACAACCTGCATATGGTATTTTGGCATCCCAATTTTTAAGATCACATTTTATAAAAATTTGCATAAAAACAAACACAGTTTACAAAAGTTTAATCTGCACAGCTACCAGTATCTCACTCAGAAAATGTTCCGATAACAAAATGTCCAAGTCCAACTGACAGATATATTTCGCCAAAATTTTCCACCGAGCCTACAAATCTACCCAACCCAACCGAAGTTGAAAGCCCATGTCGTCACTTGGAGATTTCCCAAGCCCGTTTGAATACGATGGTACGACAGCTGAAATTATCGCAAAGACAAGCGATTTGCCGATCAATCATCTTCGATCCGTAAATATATTTCTAGCGCTTTTATTTCTTTGAGGTTAATGCGATTTATAATTTTTATTGTAAAAATATTCCGGTGAATACATGAACTGTGAGTACAAACCAAGCAATAGCGCTTGTTTATTTCGTCGAAAAAAGTTTAAAAGCAGTATAGCTGTATGTGGATAACACAAATATTAATATAAAATATATATATAATATTGTGTATAAATTTATGATACTTATTGATAACACTTATGTATAAGATACAAAAAATAAAAAATAAAACAGCACACAAACATAGTCAGTGTAGCTTTTTTAAAAAGTTTTTTTTTCTAATGGTTAGTTTGCTCAGAACGTTGTCTTTGCTTAAGTTTCTTACTATTACAAGATGTCACTTAATCTATAAGTATCAAAGGGTAAATTAAAATATTGACGAGACGTGAGGGAAAAAAACATTTAAAAAAAATGGATTAAATTTCAGTTTTTTCGACATATTGGCTATAAGGACACAAAAAACATTGATTTTGGGGTTTACAGTCATCTAAGAACTTAAAGACGGACTTATTCTGAGAAGCTTTGCCAAAGAAAGTTTATCAAAAAAGTCAACATTAAAAAAGTTAGGGACCGAAAAAAATGTGCCTTTCTCTTACAATGGGCCACTTTGATGAAAAACTTCAACAAAAAATTTTGTATGAAACTGTGATTGTAACTCAAAAAAGTAATGATGCAGTTCGATTCGTAGGACCTGAAATAGGGGGAAACCGTTACTATCACGGTGTTATAGGTTATAGACAAAATTAGTTTTATATCTAAATTTTACTACCCGTCAGCGAAAATTATACTAGTCATTTTCAAATAAGAAATATCTGTCATAAACTCAATCAAAAATTTAGACCCTGTAATAAAATGAGGTCATGTGCAAACGGTTAATCAAAGGATGGATATTACTAGATATGAGCTTTAGACCAAGGTCTACACTAACTCCTTATACATTCAGCAATAAACCACATCATTTTTAGGAAAACTTTTTCACTTAATTTTATTAAAATATCAAGTTTCCTTCTGACGAAAATTACGGGGTACATAGCCGGCAGAAAAAGCGACGGACATTACATTAATTTTGGTATTTATCAGGTATGCTTGGGACATATTTTTAAGCAATTTTATAAAAATATAAACACACACTGAACGACATATTTATCATAAAGTTTACTAAAATAACGAAAATCATTCTAACAGTTTAATTGAAAAGTCCGCGGCCTGACATATAAATGGCGCTACTGGAGTTAAATCCATATGATCTTTAGTTAGCCCTAACCTTCAAAAATCGCGTTTATAAATTTGACAGCTGTCGAATCATTAGTTTGTGAATTATATTATTTTGAGTAAAACAACTTTTGTTTTAGTGAAAAAAAATTGCTAAAAAGAGAATTTTGTTTTTTTAAGGATTATTGGTTTTTTGGAGGGAAAAAATACAGCTGAAGCAAGAACTTGGCTTGATGATGAGTTTCAGGTGATTTGATCACTCGGAGCAGTGTTTTGAAATATTCTAACGTGTTTTGAAATATTCTAACGTCATTATGTGACAATGGATGAAATAAAGCTCTATCATTTCACCCGAAGTCCAATCGACAGTCATGCGAGTGGACCCGCACCAAAGCGTGGAAAAATGCAACAGTCGGCTGGCAAGGTTTTAGCGTCTGTATTTTGAGATACGCATGGAATAATTTTTATTGATTACCTTGAATAGGAGGGACCATCAACAGTGATTATTACATAGCGTTATTGGATCGTTTGAAGAACGAAATCGTGCAAAAACGGCCACATTTAAAATAAAAAAGTGCTGATTCACCAAGCCAATCCTGTGTCACAGTTCAGTGAAAACGAAGGCAAGAATCCCTGAATCGGACTTCGAATTGCTTCTTCCACATACACCGTATTCTCCAGATCTGGCCAAGAGTGATTATTTCCTATTTTCAGATCTCAAAGGAATATTCGCTGGGAAGAAAATTTCGAAAGTGACTGTCTATTTGCCTCAATTGACTTGTTATGACCGATATATTTCTGATCTATTTAGATATATATGGGAGTTTTGTTGTGTTCCATACTTTTGTCCATATTTGTGAAAGAGTATAAAAATTTTGTTTCTAGTATTTCGGACAACATTTATAATATGACTCTATATCTATCTCGAAATTTAGGTGTTCCAAATAACCGTTAACAAACTATATTATACTTAGTAGCATTTGTTGCAATGTTAATGCTGAAATTACGTCCTTTTTGTAATTTTTTTCTTATAGGAGAAGAAAAACGGATAAAAACTATTTGGAAAGATATAAAGTAATTTGTTTTTTTTAGAAATTTATCTCTTAAGGAAATCACTCAGACTGATACGACTGAGAAAACTGTGACACATTTTAGAGGTTAGCAGATAAAATATATACATATGTACATATATATGGGATCTGATCAGGAAATGGCGCTCATCTTGTAAATGGACCTGAAAAGATAATAGATGAGGTTGCCTAACCTAGAAAGGTGAAATTGTGTTTTAATACTAGAAATACGTTCTTAGAAAATTTTGTTGAGATATCGGATGATATTCTCATTGAATTTTTTTAAGAACAACACTGTTTACTTACACTTTACACATATAATGCCCATCTTTTAAAGAAATCACAAAATATTTTCTTCTCTTTCTATGCCAACACTGCTTGAAAAAACTAGTCTTAAATCACATGGCAAATATCCAATGTTCCTCCATGCGAATGAACGTTGCTATTTGAAGATAATGAAGCTAAAGGCAATACTATTAGCGTAGAAATATACATGTTTGTAGTACTTTGAGCCTTCGTTGTCGATTCACCGTTAATAATTTATAATTTCCATCTCAGTCGCCAGTTCACATAGCGACTTAGAAGACTTGCAACACATCATCGCAAAATATAGTAGAAAAATTTAGCTGTGCCATAACTGAACTGCTGCACATGCTGGGTTTTGGTTGATTTCCCAAAATTTAGGTCAGCAGTGCAGCTGTGCCTAGACAGCCGAAATGTGGCAGCAGTCGGTGACACTTATAAAATGATGCGGCTTTTAATGCTACCACCCCTCGCACCAGGACAACGCTCGTGCCGTCAACCATGAACATGAAGCGCCACACGAAATAGAGTGTAAAGCACTTGGAAATCGTACCACAGTGGCATTCAGCCACTAATACTAGCTTTTCTGGGCGAGGCAGGTGAAGGTGATTGCGGTTAGGACAGTCGAGAAATGGTGGTAGTGGTAGTAATATAGCGGTGGTAATTGCGATGTCATATGGGTGTGGAGCGTATCTAAATAAGGAACGTAATGTTTGCGGTGTCATAGCTAAATCGTGTCTATTTACTTGCATACAACAACAACATATTATAGCTGCTGTTCGACAGGACACAGTTGCTTTCAAGCGATAGATAGCATACTTGAAGCAACCGAGGCGGATGTCTAGAAACGACTACGTGTTATAATATAGCGCCGGCGTGTAGGTAGTTATATATGCATGTTCGTTTACACATTCACTTCACTTAGTTGCGGCTTTTGCAGTCAATTGCAGCACTAAAATTAATTAATTCATTAGAACTGTATCTCGGCGGCTCCGATTCTGCAGCTCCCTGGCAATGTAATGAATGTCGAAACACTTTGCAACCCACACACTGACACACATTCGAACCGGCGTTCGTAGTTTGTTCGTGGTGTAAGGTGTTCTTCAATAATGCCCCTAAAATATTGCGGTTTCACTAATTTAATTGGCTGCTGTGCTGCAGGAAGGAAACACTCATCTAACCATGGCGTTGACGATAAATTGTTCCAGTCTGGTGTTTACTTTGTAAAATGAAATTTAATATTTTATTTTGTGGTTATCGTTTGAGTTGAGCACATAGCATTGGTAGTCATTAGCTACTAATTGAATGTACATATATGGAAATTGAAAATATGTGCGGTTTCTAATTAATTATTTTTATAGTTTTCGTATACCGAAGTCTATTGAGCGAGACTGCGACTGAGTGATTAACGGTCACCGTTCTAGTAATGGGGTTAGAGGTAATATCTCGAAATATGAATTTAGTTATATTGCCAATGCAAAAGAGACAAAGATATGTGTTATGGAAGTGCAATCAAAACATATTATCGCTAATCTACTCTAACCTCGCTGGTACTTCAATAAAAGCTTTGACTAGGAGGATTTTATAATTATTTGAAACCGGTTTTATAAGATTTATTTGTAGTTTTATAGAGTTGAAATTGTTAAAAACTGATTAAACATGAAATAATGTTAACTCTAACTGCACCGAAGCTATAACACCCTTCACAGGTGCATTTATTATGGCACAAAGGGTATAAATAGATATTCATGTTCTTTTTAAAAGTTCAGTTTACCATGTGTGGAAACTTTTTGCTGAAGTAGTTCGATCTGAAAACTTTATTCGAAAAGTGTACCGTTGCCTTATACAATTAGCTATGTCCGATTTCGTGAAAATATCTTGTGAAGTAAAACCAATTTCTTCACAGGAACTAGATTTTGATCAGACAGTTTGTTTGGCAGCTGGCATATATGTTTACTGTCAGAAGCACTCTATCAACTCCAGCTTCAGACTTCCAGGCCGAAGTTGCAACCATTAAGGTAGCAGGAGATTTATTGCTCAGAGAAATTACCATCTACGCAGATAGCAGACTCATTAACAGTGCGTTCATGGCTGGTTAAAGAGTACTTAACCTCGCTATCAATAGTATCGAGTGTCTTTGTGATAAGACTGGAAGCGGGTTAGTGCTTCCGTATCCTCTTGTGTTCTACTAATACATGGCTGGGCTTCGCAGAAGCTTATCAAGAGATCTAGTGATCTCTTTTTCCTCAGTAATGCTAGCCACTCCCTAGTTCTGGCCATTATTCGTTCTATCTATTGGCGTCAATCCAGTAAGACTGGGAATCCTACCAAACGCCATCTGCAAAAGCTCTATGGAAGAAGATGAGGTGGAAAAAACTCAACTCAACTCAACTTCCTTCTTGACTGTCCCGGGTTCGGGAGGTCAAGACTTAAACACTAGAGAGCGCATACATTCAGACATATCACCGAGCAGGCGATAATGGAAATTAAACGCCTATTCAAATTTGTATCTGCTATTGTTATCTGTTTTGCTAATTTATAAGTTCGAACACAGAAGTTCTTCTTTTCTATGTCTTCACAAAGGACTAAATGCGATTCACGTGCAATCTTTAATCAGCCATCTAACCTAACGTAACCACAAATGCATGTCCAATCTGAACAATATACTTGTATTAGGAAGTTATAGCGTCACCTTGGTCAATAATCTACTTCGAGTTTCGTGAAGATATCTCATCAAATGAAGCAGTTTCCATCCAAGAACTGACTTTTGATTGGTCAGTTTGTATGGCAGCTATATGCCATAGTGATGCGACAACAGTGATTCCGACAAATGAGTAGCTTCTTGGAGAGAGTAGAACATGTGAAAATTTTCAAAAAACTGAAATAGAGATCCGGTTCTCGTGTACCTTTTATCATTCGGGATTGGCAACCCAGGTATTGCAATCTGGCAACTCACTTTATCCTAAAGTTTGACATTTTTAGTACTATACATACTCAGAACGTTTTGACATACGAGCGCTATTTGTGTGGCTAACAGTAACTTAAATTATTCCTCTCGATTAAAAATGCAATTAAATCTTTAATATTTTCGCGCGATGCACTCATCGAGGAACAGTGTTTATCTATGGTGTGGTGAATTCAGACGAGGTCATAATAGATCACCCAAAGGTCCTTGAAGGTCATACAAAATCTGTTGATGTTCCAGAAGCTATTTATGCTATGCGCAAACTGATATAGCACGGTTGTCATGTGACTTATCGGGAGACTGAGACAACTATAGGCTTTAGTAGCACCAACTGACATTCAATATTGCATGAAAATTGGATTATATATATCTGGATCCCACAAAATTTGTGAACTGCTCTAAACAGAGTCGTGTTGATTTGCCGAGGGAAAAGACATCGTGACAAGTGATGAATAATGGATTTTTGCGTATCAGACCGAAAGTAAATAGCAGCCGACTGAATAAGTGTTTCGAGAAGAGCCGAATCCAATACATTTCAAAAACTCGCAATTAATTTTCTGAATTTAGCGCCTCCTTTACTCAAAATTTTGGAGGTAAATGGCACGAATTCTCTTGGAAAACATGGTTACGGAAGTCACGGAAATAAAACATGGACAGGGAGCGAGGAAAATGATTGCAAAGATTCATACATGTGGTTTGAAAACCGGAGATTTCTAAAAAACAAATATTTTTCCTTCTTACTTTAAATAGCTAAAATTGCAAAATAAAAGTTCGTATTGGTAATGCTCAATTTTAATGGAAATGTTAAGATTAAATTCTATAAAAAAGAAATTTAAACGCAAAGTTCCACAAAGCAGCGTCGTATCGAGTACTCAAAAGCAAATGTTACCCGAGGCTACAGCTTCGACATGATCAACCTCAAAAGTAATTTTATAAAGAGAAAATAATAAATAGGGCAACTTTTTATGCAATGCACTTGTGGACCTTCAACAAAAGCTTAAACTGGCATAAAAATCATATAAACGAAAAAGAGTAATAAAGGAAAAATGGCAACGAGCGAAAAAAATGGAAAAACCTGCCACTACAAAGAACGTCAATGAACAAGCCTAAAAGAGACCGACAATTATGTTCTGGCCGCGACATTGCCAACGGCGGCGAACGCGCTTTTCCAAACCGCCAGAATAAAAATCATTTCAAAGAAAAAATGCGAAAAACGAAACAGAAAAGTGTGACACGTAATTACCATTTTTCACAGTTGGACGCTTTTCGGGACTGTAACGACCAGCCTCACGTTTCTCTACGAATTACATACACACACATATAGGGCCTGCATAAATATGGGACGCTTGCTGTTGAGTGGCTGACATTTGGGCACGCAAGTGATGGCGTGGATTAAACGGGAAATTTATAGAAAGCCGTGCACAAAGCGGAGCGTGCAATCCAAAGCGAAAATATGAAATAATCAGAATAACAAAGCATATTCAAACCAAGTGCAGAAATAGTAGACTCGGCGCTGCAGTCGTTTATGGCTTCGAATTTTCTTTTAGCATCTTAAGTGCTTATGGGCGTGTAACTTTTACTAAATTATGGCGCGGCGGTTTTCATTTTGTGTGTGCTTTATTGTATGAGTGTCGTCAGCTGTATGAAGTGACATTTATTTATGCGATTTGTGTGCCAAATCAAATTCTTCTAAATAAACCGCGACAACTTTTTAAATACAAAAATAAAATGCTAAGGACACTGCTGCAGACAACTCTAGAAAATAGAAAACTTCCGCTACCGTGAGCGCCATCGTCGTTAACGATTGTCCAGCAGGCACCCTATAGGAGCAAGTTAAGGAATATGGTTTTGTGGAACTTAATTCGCTAACTTCAGCTTACTTGATATGGACCTTATAACACTGACCAGGCTCGCCTAGCCGTTTAGCTAATAGCGCGTCAATATAGTGGATACAAGTTAATATGGATTTTCCATTTCCCTTCAGTTGTCCACTTTCCAGTCAGCGGATTCCTACTGCCTTCGTTGGCAATTAAAGAAAGGTCATTAAATTAAGCAATCCTAATTTATGTAGTCGGCAATTAGGCGTGCAATTTGCATATTACCATTTAAATTAAACAAATTACAGGAGGACGGCAGCTCGATTCAGTCGTTAGCACCTAAAATTAAATACGCAAAGAGAGGTGAACTGAACAGGTACAGAAAATAAGAGTTATTGGATAATTTTTGACTAAAAAAAATATTATTATACGATGAAAGAGTCAGATTTACATATATGATGTAGTAATAGAAAGAAGATCGACACATACAACCTCTCCGGTCAAGACGAAATATCTCCTGTCATCAAACAAACAATCATCGCATTCGCGACTTGGCTCGCACATTACTGTTGACAGTCAAAACTTTGAAGTCGTAGATAATTTCGACTATCTTGGAACCAGCATCAGCACCAACCCAAATATTAGCCTTGAAATCCAGAAGCACTCTTGCTAACAGGTTCAACTTTGGATTGAGTAGGCAATTGAAAAGTAAAGTCATCTCTCGACGAACGAAGACCAAACTCTATAAGCCACTCAATATTCCCATCCATGCTATATGGTGTCGAGACATCTGATGAGTCGGCCTTAGGAGTCTCGGAGTGAAACGTAATTTATGGTCCATTGTGCATTGCCAACGGTGAGTACTGCGGTCGATAGAACGATGAGTTGTATGAGATATACGACGATATTGGCATAATTCAACGAATTAATGGACAGCGGCTGCGCTAGCTATGTCATGTTGTTATAGAAGAGAACACTCCATCTCTGAAGGTGTTCGGTTCAGTACCCGCCGGTAGGAACAGAAAAAGACGAAGGAGAGATCAGGTGGAGGAAGACCTGGTTACACTTAGTAATTCGAATTAGTGACAAACAAAAAGCGAAAAGAAAAACAACTGACGCGCTGTTTTTAACTTGGTTATAACCGCGTAAGAATGGTCTACGTCAGTAAAGAAAATGATGAATAGACATTTTTTGCTTTTTAATTTGAAAGTAATAGCGTGTGGCTAAGAAAAAGTAGAAACATTTATTCAAAGGGGTGTTATGCACCTCCAAAAGAGGTATAGATGCTGCTCTGCTCATGGATTTAAGCTGTTGAACACTTTGCAGAAAACCTGAATGTCGTTGGTTTACTGAAGTCAGCTGAAATGCTTTACGGGAAAAATAGCCATAATTAGACGCTGCTAGAAGACAATTATCCGAATAATAGGAACAGACTCTCTACTCAATGGAAAAGAGAAAACTATATATTGTTTCCATTGTGTTAGATACTACTTTAGATTAGCCGTCATACTCACCAGACGCCAATCGAATAGAGAATGTTTGGGTTTCAACGAAAATAAATTATCAAGAAAACATTTAACGTCAACAAATGATTTCATGCGAGCACTCCAATATACCTGAAGGTCGCTTCCTGTGAAATAAGCGGAAAGTTTAGTTGTAAGCTGCATTAAAGATGTCAGCGCTTGGACGGCATTATAATTCCGTTTTCACTTTTCAGCTCTTAATCTGACGTCAAAGTTTACTCAAAGCTATTTACAAACGTTTAAGTAAATTTAAAACAAAGCAACACATTACCGAAATAGGTTACGCAAAATACGATGCATATGCTGAAAACCAAAGGTCAAAAGGCTTTTAAGGCGACGACCGTTTTTTACATAAATACTCAAAGCTTTGTGCTGTGTTTGTTCTCAAAAGAAATGCGAAAAAGGGGAATCTGTTCTCTGGGTTGGCTTGTGTACATGTCGTTTCACTCACAGGTGAAAAATACCTGAGATTTGCATTCATACATACGTATATTTACAAAACCCCTATGTAGCGTTGTTGACTGTATTTATTTTTGTAAAAACACAAAATGTTTGAAGCACTGCATTACGGATGCGCCATTTTGTATGTCGGTATGTAAGCATCAAATAACTTTAACAGTTATTTACAATTTACAATTGGTTAAACTTTTTTTCGAAATCAGTATTAAGAACAATTCCAACCATTAATAAGTTTTATGGCACTATTCCTCGTTAAATTTCAAATTATGCTGATATGAGACAAGTGAGAGATCCCATACTGATGATCAACGACCAAAACTCTGCGTTTAATGTCAAAAAGAGTAGACATTGAGTGGTCATCCCGACCGCTAGATCTGAGTTTCCCTACTTCTTATGCAGTTATTTACGAAGCAAAGTGTGTGACAGCAATTCTCGGACCATTGAGGAGTCCAAAGCAAGCATTTGAGTCGGCATCACCGGTATATCGCCCGAGATCTTCGTAAGGTAAGTGCGGTGTATTCATATTGAAGATTGCTAACTGGAGCTGTCTACTTTCTTCTACGGTTTTCTTCTGTGAGGGACGTTTAAGCGTACTATTCGCAACACTATTACCCATCTTGAGCCCCAGAATTCATTATTGGGTAATATTCGACCAAATAGACCAGCACGCAATGAAGAAAATATATCAGCCGTACCTGAGAGTGTGCACAAAGACCGTGGAGAGTCGATTCGGTTACGTTCGCAGCAACTCATACTGATGTATAGAACTTGGACTTGGCGCATTTTTCGAGATTTTAAATTGAAAGCGTACCAAACACAGCTTATGCAAGAACTAAAGTCGCTCGACCTTCCCAAGCGACATCGTTTTGCTCTATGGGCTCTTGAATAGTTGAAAGGAGATCCAAATGTTGTTCAGCGATGAGGCCTATTTCCTGCTCAATGGGTATGTAAACAAGTAAAATTGTCGCGAAGAGCAAGATGAAGAGATTTAAGAGCTGCCATTTCATCTAGAGAAAGCAACGGTTTGCTGTGGTTTGTGGACCGGTGGAATCTTCGGTCGATATTTCTTCAAAAATGATGCCGGTGAGAACATAACCGTCAATAGTGACCGGTATCACTTCTAGATCACCGACTATTTGATACCTGAAAGTGAAACTCGTGATTTCGCGACATTTGTTTACAACAAAACGGTACCACTTGCCACACATCGAATCAATCAATGGATTTATTGAGAGAGCACTTCGGTGAACAGATAATTACCAGTCGAAATGCTCGAACGAGTCATCGAAAATTGGACTCGGATGGACCATCAGAGACCATTTGAAATAGATAATCTTCAAAAATAAAATAAAATAAATGGCAAAGAATGTTCTTTCGATTGATAATAAAT
Organism: Bactrocera neohumeralis; assembly: GCF_024586455.1. Taxonomy (NCBI): domain Eukaryota; kingdom Metazoa; phylum Arthropoda; class Insecta; order Diptera; family Tephritidae; genus Bactrocera; species Bactrocera neohumeralis. The sequence continues at coordinate 39,004,499 of NC_065923.1, read as the reverse complement.
TTGACGTTTCCGTGTTTTCCCTTCAAAAAAATATAGACCCTCGAAATGGATGATGAAATTGTTCAAATCGGATAGCAATGGCATATAGCTGCCATACAAACTGAATGATCGGAATCAAGTTGTAACTTTTTCTATTTGTGAAGGGTATTATAGCCTCAGTGCAACCGAAAATTACGTTTTTACTTGTTTCTGTTTTTATCTTTAATATTTTAGTTGTGAATCAAAAATTCAATAAAAAACATTTGTCTTGTGTAACTGTACCGGTAGCAGCAGCAAGAAACACCTCCGACCTCTTAGCAACGCTAGCCGATCTGTTATGCAACAAAATACACATGCTGTAGGGGAGTGTCGCCGAATTTTGCTTTACGACAGCACTTTTGTCGGTAATTCACGTATTTATGAATGAGTGTGCTTGGGCATAAAGCATGCCAAAGGATTTCCATTAGGATAACAATTTAGACTGAGCAGAAAAAAATATTTGTACATAGAAAGTTATACACTTAGAAAAAACTTCAGCGAACGTGACCTGCTGTGCACACACATACAACTAAGCGCACACACACACTTGTATATGAACAGAGTTGTATTTGCATAAAAGATTTGTGTGCTCGTTTGTTGATCTTGTTGTAATGCAACGGGGTTTTTCTTGCAGGATGCTGCTAGAGCGCTATAATTTGGGTAGATGTCCACGGCCGTACGTATGTGTGTGTGTGTGTGTGTGTGCGAGTCAATAAATTATACAACGGCGAAGCAGGAAAAGGTTTATTTTTGCTTTACCTAGACGTTTGGAAAATATTTTTAGAAATGGAAGTTCAGTTACTTTTTACACTTGTTCGCTGCTTGCTGCCCTCCTCCTTTGGCTTTATGCAAAGCTAATGTAATGAAATATTCCACACAACAGCGGTGGCGTACTTGCATGTGTATGGGTGTACATTTTTGGCTAACGGAGTGTAAGGTTGCTGGCTTGCTTGGCAGAAAAAAAGACACGACAAATACTAATATTTTTACTTTAATTGAATTCATTTCCTTTCAGCTTGCAACTTGTGTAATAAACGGAAGCCTTTGTACATATGTATTTGAATGTGTATGGATGTGTATATACTTGTATGCTTGTGTGTGAAAAGTCAAATGGTTTATGGCTTTCATTGAGACTTTTTAGTTGACCGCACAAAGGGTCGCAACCCAATTGAAGAGGTAAACCAAAGAAATATGTTTTCGACCGCCACACACACACATACACGCATACATGTGAACACACTAAGACAGGAGAGGAAATGAACAAAAGTTAATTGAGCTCATGCTACAAGTTTAAAGCCGCAGGGATCAGACACCAACAGCTAAGCGCCAATATTCGGTGTGGCAAGTGCAACTAATGAGATATACAGTTATATATGTCCATACATATACATAAATAGATACGCATACATATGTGCATGCATAGCGGAAACAAATTACCACAAATGGCTCGCACAAATAAGCGATTTATTTAGATTATGTGTATTAGCAATTTATTTATTTGCCTATTTGTACAACACGCGCCCACAAGAATAGCCGTAAAAGTGATTTCATGGCATTCCCTGGTGATGACCGCAGTCACTCGCACGAAAAAGCGACTTACGAGCATAAAAGCTTTACTTTGATATTATTCGCGCCGATGTTCTGAATATTGCATGAATCTGAATAGCAATCTAAGTATGCGGCGGTGAGTGTGTGTTTTGAGGCAGCAGGAAATCTTAATGAAAATCCTATAAAATCGATCATTGGCACGCATATGTGACTGCAATCAAAGTAATGCTTGGGAATGTCAGTTGACTTATGTGAGGCTTTGCAAGCACTAAAGTGGGTAATAAGGCAATTTATGTGCGGTAATGAAGTGTTGCATACTTTAGGGGTGAGGATGAAAAATGAAATGCCATAGTTTCATATCACCGAGATGGAAAACATTTCTTAGAGAAGTTTGTGACAAAATACACTTTAACCTATTGAATCATTAGAATTAAAACTGTTCAAATAGTTTCATTTTATTTCAGCGAGAATATCATGGGAAAGGAGAAAACGCAAATAGCGGAATTTAACACGAAAATGAAAGAAAAGAATGAAGCAATTATAAACATTTATTTTATATGTATATGACACCGAAAAATTTTTTGTATGCATTTATAATAGACATGGACAAGATTCTCATAAGCTGCACCAGACCATTCCGCACCCTCAATGCTTGTTTGCACCAATGAATCTTAGAGGAACACTTCCTCAGATCTTGGAACACTAGGAAAAATCTTCCACTTCTAAGCTTAAGGCAACTGAGTTATATTTTAGTGGTCATCTCAGAGCAACTACCCTTAATAAGACACTTTCAGGAAAATTTGATACGGCGGAATGCAGAACATGCATGAAGGATGATGAGATGCTGGAACATTGTCTTTGCGAATACCCAGCCGGATGAGATGGGATATATTCCACGACTCCCAATGCTCTAACTTAAGAGACATTGGGCTGTTGAAGCGGAAAAGCCATTTTATATCAGATTCACTGAGTTTCTAAAAAAGTCTTGTTTTTGGTTAACACCCGGCAGCATAATGGACGTAATGTTGGCCTGCGTTCAGAAGCGCCAGCGTCTCCCATTTCAACAGAACAGCACAAAGTGTGTTCTAACATACGAACTCATCAATAATGAAAAATACTCACATATAGGTCAATAATTTCTTGAACATATTATGGAAGATATATGAAAAACGGCATTTCAAGCTCCTTATGTACAGCTGCAAACGAAGCCATTGGTTTTCGGAAAAGGTAAAAGAACAGCTGGTACGATGAGGACTGCCGTGTGTCGCAGTAGAGAGAAAACATACTGCCTCCTACCTCCCAACGTTACAATAGACTACAACACGTGTGGGATGGGATAAATAAAGAGGAGGGAAGCGAGACGCATTTGTAGACAAAAACATAGACAGGCCGAAATGCGTGAGTACGAAGAGCTCGCAAAGCTGGCCGACAGGAGTAATACTCGAAAATTCTACGTAAAGATACGCAACTAACAGAAGGTTTCTCGACCGAAGCATACTCGTCTAGAACCCTCAGAGGTGATCTAGTGGCTTATGCTCAAAACAGACTAAAATTATGGGAGGAACGGCAGTAGAAGTGTAATATTTGGAGATTGCGAACCTGATTCCCCAATCCGTGACGATAAACCAGACGTTCCATTGCCCGATCATGAAGAAGTTCGAATAGCAATTACCCGTCGGAAGAACAACAAAGCGGCAGGAATCGATGAATTGCCGGCCGAGCTATTCAAATACGGCTAAGAAGAACTGATAAGGAGCATACAATAGCTTCTTTGTAAAATATTGTTGGATGAAAACATGCCAAACGATTTTAATTTATGTGTGCTCTGCCCAATCCATAAAATGGGAGACCCCACAATCTGCACTAACTACCATGGAATAAGCCTCCTCAACATCGAGCGTATTGAGTGAAAGATTAAAGCCTACCGTCAACAAACTGATTGGACGTTATCAGTCTGGCTTTAGGCATGAAACAACTGAACAGATATTCATCATGCGCCATATCTAAGCTGACGTTGAGTTGCCTCACAAAGCCGTTCGATACCATACGAGGCTTCAGACAAGGCAACCCTTTATCATGCGACTTCTTCAATCTACTCCTGGAGAAAATAATTCGAGCTGCAGATCTGAATAGAGAAAATGCAATCTTCTATAAAGTGTACAGGTGCTGGCGTATGCCGATGACATCATTGGCCATAACAACCGCGCTGTTAGTTCTGTTCTGTTAGCGATGGCAAGCCGAAATACCTCCTTTCATCAATCAAACTGTCGTCGCACTCGCGACTTGGCTCCCAGGTCACTGTTGACAGTCATAAGTTCGAAATTTGGAACAGCATTAACAGCAACAATAACGTCAGCCTCGAAATCCAACGCAGAATAACTCTTGCCGACAGGTGCTACTTCGGGCTGAGTAGTTAATTGAGAAGTAAAGTCCTGTCTCTTAAAAATTATTAGATTATTGCGAAAATAAAACGCATCCATTGTGTTAAAAGATTATATGAAAGACAATTGACGAAATTTCTCTTAGAATATTCCACACCAAACTTTAATATCTTCTTTAAGCAACAGATTTAAGAAATAAAGACAGACATGTTTGTATATGTAAAATGAGCAACATTTTCAAAGGATAAATTCCGACTAAAGATTTGAGTTTCTATTCAAAATTGTTGCAAAAAAATGACACTGAAATTGAATTAAGTTACAACGCAACAATGAATTATTGAAAGCTACACTTTGAACACCTCATTTTCTGTGCGGTTTTGACGATTCTACGTTGGGTTTTCAATGTCGCAAGCACTTTGCCGGTTGACCACTCGCAAAATCAAGGAAATGAAGTGTGAAAAACACACGCACACAAATGTGAAACCCATGTAGCATCCACAAAAATACAATGAGGGCTTCATTGCGAAAGACACACACACCTACTGCTCATAGAATTGGGGATTAATAGAATCTGTTTGTATTTGTGCTGACACGTACGCAGACACAATGAGAGCGCATTAGCGCAAAAAAATGACATGAAGGCCAGAAAAAAAAAACGAAATGCGAACATTTTTCGCATATCGGATTGCGAATAAGTACTTAGTATGTAGACTGATGACACCAGAGTTTGAGAAGTGACGCCAACGTGCTTTTAGGAAGATAAAACGGTAGTGTGGGCTATGGCTAGTGATATTTTTGGTTTGAAAGGGAATACCCTGTTGGAAGCAATGAGAAGACCCTAGCGAAAAAAAAACTGGAGTTCAAAATTTTAAATATTAACTTGTAGGAATTTGCTAATTAAAGAATGACGGCAAAGAAGTAAAAATTAAATAAATATTTATTCCCCTTTAAACCAAAAATATCACTATCCATAGCCCACAATACCTTTTTATCCTTCAAAAGAAACCGCGTTACTCAAAAACTTTTATTAATTTTTTGGAAACTTTTTCAATTGCGAGATTTCTTGCTGGGTATCTTCAAAAAACAACTGATCCGAAGAGAAACGCATATAAGCACATTCACTTACAAACCTCATAACAGGGAGTTAATGACGGCTGCTGCTCCATGAGTGGTGGTAAATAATGACATTATTGACGAAAATACTGTCCATAAAAAATATCAACAAATAAGCAAAGGACCGAGTGCAATTTAGCAGAAAAAATCGGAAGAAAAAGTGCTGAGTGTCGCAATTACCGTAGCGGGGAAGTGAGCATGTATAGCATACATTCAGGAGCGCTGGCAGTAAGAATTCAACAATGGAGGAGTAATCATGCGTATACTGAGTGGTTTGGGTAGAAAGCGCAGACTTTTCATAAAGGCATCAGCACACCCGTTAAATACGTGTAAGCAGCCATGTATAGGCACAACCAACAACCAATAATGACCAATTGAGTCCACAACAAACAATGGCGACATTTATCGAAAATTTAAATGCGAAAATGGCGAACAATAAAATATTTTCATTGTTGTACCTTCATTAAAAAATATATCGCAAACTTTTAATTCGCAAGTGCATAAAGATGCCAGCCGCGCCGCACAGTAATGGAGCAGAGCAATATGATTAAAAAGCCACCACCTACAACCCATTAAGTGGCCACTCCTAGTCGTCGTTGGAACGTAACGAACCTGCTGAAATGAATTCACAGTGTGATTGGCAAGCGCCAGTAATTTGCATATGTCTCCCAGGGGCAAACATGCATAAAAGTAGGCGGATTAAAGCTGGAACCGCTGAAAACCGTCAAGAGGGCAGAGCAATTAAAATGTTATGTGAAGCGCCGCCAATGAACCTAAAGTGCCAAGGACATCAGCAGCGCTTGTCAATACGTGATAGCGTGAGGATTATATGGTAGGCACATAGCGCAAATGCGGGGCGGTGGCGGAAACATTAATGCAAATGAAAACAATTGGCTTATCAATTTGCATACTGAGTAGACATACGGCCGTGACTACGAGCAACAACAACGAAACATTTTGTGTTCGCTTAATCTGAAAAGTTCGCAAAGTTCAAAGTCAATTTTGAGGTGGAAAAAAATTTAAGGTAGTTCAATTAGAAAGGCTTTGAAGGCATTTTGACTTTGCCTATCGAACGGCCATCAACTTTAATAGGCCATAAACAGGGGATGCACTAAAAATTAACGACGAGCGTAATTACGGGCTGCCGTGGCGTCAGCACATACTAATTTCAATCCAAATATTTACCATCAGAAAATTTTAGACAAAATAAAATGAAATACATATATACATATAATAAAATTATACCTACTTCAAAGAAAGTAAAAAATGTAATAAAGGTAAGCAAAGAAAAAAAAAACTTAAAAATATTAGGGCTGGGATTTATTCTTGATCGAAAGCCTTCATGGCTGCCAAATAATGAGCAGACACTAAGAAAAGCATTGGTTTTCTTACATATGTTACTGTAGACGAGCTTTGGAAAAATATGGAAGACTCTCACCAATGGTGCGGTTTTAGCTCTAAGAAACCATAGTCAAACAAATAATGCTCCATAGTGTAATCCTCTGGTGGGGGACGCTTGAAAAGGCTACACTTGGTAATAATCTTGAATGTGTCCAAAGAGCAGCTCTCTTCGGAATTATATGCAGTCTGTTCACATACCGACAAGGGATATGTAAAGGGAAAGCAGTCTTTGTGAAGAGCCGCAGTGACATTTTCACGGATGGGGCGGAGCTAAGTGGGAAGGTTAGAGTGGGGGTTAACTGTAAAGGGCTCCCGTTAATCTTAGCTTTAGACTACCGGACTACCGTAGTCAGGCATAAGTGGCTGCGGTAGACGTACTGCTCTGAAGTGCAGCCTCTCTCAGGGAAGGGCGTATTCACTCCAACAGCAGAGTGACAATACTAGCACTGAGTTTGCTAAAAATACGTTCGCAGCTAATCAAGTAGTGTCTATTCTCACTAGAAATTGCTCCAAGCTACTTCATCGTCGGACACGTTTATGTGCTTAGTCGTAGCGGAATCGCTTGCAACTAGGCAGAGATTGCACTCTTGGAATGAGACCGAGGTGAATTTCCATTGCAATTTTTCGTTGTGGCACTGAAACAATGGAACCTGCACTGATTCCGCTTATGTACGATTTCAAGACCCTTTTAGCCTAGAATAGAACGCAGGAGATCTACTGAACTGCTTGCCTTTACCAAATTTCGTCTCGCCGCAATCATAGAAGTTCTTACAGGACATTATTCGATAGCCGTAGCCGTAGATCCTTTGTCCTCTAGAGAGACAAGGTTAAAAATTGTCGAGAATGCCGATATAATAGTTATCACGAGGAAGATATTTTGTCCACGACTGACCAGCTTTCACTAGTCTGAGGTTGAAAGTTCTTGGATATTTTACCATGGAAGAACTGGGCAAATTGGTTCAAATCAATATTCGTAATTAGCCTAAACAGTTAGGCTAAGGTATTGCGCTGATTTAAGAGGATTTGTGAACCATATTAGAAGTTTGGCATGTATTACAAAGGAGCGGTGTTGAAACTGCCTAAGTGCGGTAACCGTGATCTTCTTCGTTCGAAACCTAACTAGAAGCTTTAACATATCAAGACCTTAGCATTTAAATTTTCTATAACATTCCGAGGAATAATATAAATATAAAAAAAAATATATTTTTTCATTGCACTTTAAGTTTAAGCGTTGTAGCAGCCAAAGCATTAATTAGAAGCAAGCGGACTTTAAGCTAGACATAAAAAAAAACTTCAACAGCTTCAACCGAGCTTAGGAAATGCAGACTTCCACCTGGTACGTCGAATGAAATTATCATCTTTACTTTACTAATTATATTTATGGCGACAGCGAGCTCACGCGCAAAAATTTAAACCCTTCGTGACAAGGCAAGCAAGAACAAAAGGCGCCACAAAAAGGCGGGCACACATGTCTTATCGCCCGAAATGGCTATGAGAATCTAACAAAAACTAGGAAAGGAAAAACGATGTTAACTACAAGAAACCATTCTTGCTACTATTTACTACATTTTCACTTGCACTTTACGCTCTCCGCCACTTATCGTGCTCCAGTTATTTGGTAAAAGTGCAAAGAATAACAAAAGAGTTGCAGGAGTAAGATGTTTTGGTGCATGTGCCAAGTGGCAAGTCAACTCTTTTTTACTTGTGTCTTTTACAGTTTGTATTCACCACAATGACGGCTGCAATTGGAGCGCAATATACAGTAAATTAAATTTCCTTTGTTATGGGTGGCACAGGTGCGAGTAAGAAAGGATGTTCTCGTTTAGCACCTTTTCTTTCGGGGCTTCGCGCAAGAAGTAAGCCAGCAAGCTTTTAGGAACTGAGTAATTGGTAGTCGGAAGCCACAAACGAAAATTATACAAACATTAGGAAAATGCAATCAAGTCTTCAAGTCTTAATGAGAGAAAAAGGGAAAGGAAGGAAGGAGAAAAACGGAGTTGGTGGGCAGAAAGAGGGTTCGAGATAGAGAGCGAGGCAGGCAGAAGAGCGAATCACCTTCTAGTTTCAAGATATGAAAAATAATCCTTGTGTAGCTTATGACGGTTACCCTCCATTAAGCTATGGTGGGCTCATGTAACAGTTACTCCTGAGGATAATAAAATAACTGCTTAATAGGGAAATTTGGAATGTAAAGTACCCCGAAAAATATTCGTATTCAACCGATCTTCATGAAATTTTTGGATATAATTCTTAAAGGCTTGGACGAAGAAGTTTTTTTTCGATTGCAACTATTTGAAAAAAAAAAAAAACAGAATTTAGCGAAATTTTCACTGAAACTTTAATTTTTTTTTGTAAAAATGTCTGCCAAAAATCCAATTTTAAGTTTTTTTCTTAGTCCAAGTTCTAAATTAAGGTTTAGACTAAAACATGTATTTCTTTCACTTTAGAAGATCCTGTAAGGAGTTTTTCTGCCAACGCGGGCGCATCTGTTTTCTTTTTCCGAAGGGTCACCGAAAATGTCCTAAAGTCCTAAAATTTCAGAATTTCTTTGTTCATAGTGTATATTTGTAACAATAAAAAATTCTAATAAAATATTTAATTTTTTATATGCGAAAAAAATTGTTGAAAAAAGTCTGTTTTTTACCCGAGGAAACCCATGTAAGCTCTTAACAAATTTTGTATTTACGAAAACAACACTTTTATGAAATCTCTGGTTCATGCAATTCAGCTGCTTTATTTAAAATTTTGCTTCTGATATCTTCATGCAACAAGGGAGATTTACCGGAGCTCAAATTGAATTGTGTTCTTGTTAACAGCCACTATTTTTAATTGCAAACCGAAGCTGTAGAAGACTCAGACGAAGCTTTACCGGTGGCAAACAAGCTCACTACATAAAAGTAAACATACATACATATGTACGTGTATGGTTACCAACGCGCAAAAGCACATAAGCGCTTAGCTACATTACAAGCTTGTCGGTAGAAAAAATTTGCTACACAACAGTTTTTTATAATCTCACTTCATTGTAAACACGTCCAATGCTCGTTTACTACAGTAAATGCATTGTTTTTGTGAAAAAGCTATATGTGTGTGTGTGTGTGTAGTTGGGAGTGTAAAGCTCTTTTTCGCTTATCCTATATACACAGTCGCTCCTATACTCATTATATTACACGCTCACAACCTTAACCCGTTGCTTGCCGCTGCTGCTTCATTGTTAACGCTAGCGTTACCGTTAGTTTTTAATTTAATTAATTGCTTTACAGTTTCATATTTCACGTTTGCTTTAGACAACAAGCTGTAAGTTGTTTCAATACCAGTCTACAGAACGGGCACACCTGCCCTGGGACGCCATCGTAATCGCCAAGGGAGAAACTTCAATTTACCGGTTGTAGAAATGTGCGTAATAAGAAGATATTGAAATGGTGTTACACTCCGCTCTAGTCAACATCAGCTGTGACATCAGCAACAGCAACATTTGTGGCAGCTACTTAAGCATATTATATTACATACCCGACTCATTTGTCGGGCAAGGACATTACGAATAATGGTTTCAGGCATTCACAATATACATTTCAACCCACATTTTATTCTCATTAATAAGAGAGAGTTTAAAATCAATGAAAAAACGAATTAAAATTTAAAACTGGGAGCAAAGGTTGGACGACGAGTTTTCCGTAAAAAGCTCTCTCGCAAACTTAGATTTACACTACCTGAAAGCTGTATCATTTTTCAGCCAGAACTGACCGCTTTTAAGGTAGTGTTTCGAAGTGCAGCTTCTTTTAGGGAGGTGAGTATTCATTTAGTTAGTCAAGAAGAGCTTATACTCACTAGAAAAAACATCGAATTAATTTGTTTTCAGACTGCCTGGTCATAAAGAAATCTCGCGTAACTACAAGTCCCATGAGTTTGCAAGAGGGCCCTCTTTGCACCGCTCTACAGGGATAACGAGTTGGATCTCAATTTTCATATTGTGTTCTTTCAATGGACGCTTTTGTGCGACTTCCTTTTGGCTTAGAGTAGATCGCAGAAAAATACTTTCCCTAGAAAAATGTATCAGGACTTTCTAATATATAGTAGTAGTACCACAATGGATCAGCGTTCTAAGCTGTGCAAGTGAGATCCCTCGAATCGACCTCTTCACTTAACTCAACCTATAAACTGATATTTGTTATAGTTGCAAGTCGGTTTCTCACTAAAGGAGCTTCAGATTTTGCATGCAAAAACTTATGCAAATGCATATAAACTGTGTTCCAAGGCTTTCCTATAAACTGTGCGAAATTTTCAAGAATAAATTCACAAGATCTCCTTTTATACCATAAGGTTGAGAAAACAATGGGTTAAGGAACACAATGTTGAATGGATCGATCAATTGGGAGTTGTGGGCTCGAAAGTTATACAAGAGAGAGAAGTAATGAGGGTGAAGAGTCTCAGAGAGGTTTTGGATAGCGCTGATTTTTTCATAAACATAACCTTTCAACCTCCACATGAGTTAGTATTTTCAAGTGCAGCCATTTCAACTGAGGAGTGAACCAAAGGTGTAGTCCAAATACTTCGAGGAAGTGCATTTCTAGTATTTGTTTAGTCATCAAAGGACGGTAGTTCCTGCCGCTAACCCGGTTTTTGTGTATACCAATTATGGGTGAAGAGCAACCTGAAGAGGTTCAAAAACTCTTTTTCATTCAGAAAAAACAACGGTTTGGTGTGGTTTATGGGTCGGTGGAATTGTCGGTCGATATTTCTTCAAAAATGGTATCGAATAACCATCAATGGCGACCGTTATCACGCAATGATAACCGACTATTTGAAGCCCAAAATTGAAACTTATGTTCTCGGCGACATTTGGTTTCAACAAGACGGCGCCGTTTCCCTCATGTCGTATTAATGAGAACACTTCGGTGAGCAGATAATTTCACGTTTTCGGCCGGTCGATTGGCTACTAAGATCGTGTGATAGCACACCGTTATACTTCTTTCTGTGGTTATATGCAAAGTCTAAAGTCTATGCGGACAATCTCACTTCGATTGAGGCCTTGGAGCCTCAATTATAAATATTTAAAAAATTAAGTTGACAAATAGTCATAAAAAAATGGGTGCTAAATATACAACTTTTACTTGTTTTCCGTTGTCCAATATCTAATTTATGATTTTAACTAAAGCATATTTTTTCTTTTCCCCTTTGATGTTCCTGTAAAAAGTTCTGCTGTCTACGCGGAGGCAATTTTTTCCCAAGCAACCGCCAGAAATGGCCGAGTTATGAATATATTCCTTTGGAAATTTCACAAAATCTGTGCTAAATACGTAACTTTGGAATATTAAAATATTTGGGTAAAATATTGAATTTGTTGTTATTGAAAATATGCCTTGCAACCCCTTAAGAGATATGGAAAAGTAAGCGCGATAAGTAATATATTAATTAAATAAAAGTTTAGTTATTTTCTTATGAGTTAAGGCTATCAAAACATATATTTGGAACTTTGCGAGTTTTTTTTTTGTTTTTGCAAAGCAAAGCTTCCACTAAGACAGTAGCAAAGCGCTCGATGCCAGTAAATTCGAAATTCATAAAAACTTGTCGCTTTTAATCGCCGTAGAAAGAGCTTAACTCGCACTGAGTTCACTAAGTCACCGTGAATGCCAATCCACTTAAGAAACAAAATTGCGCAACATCTCGAGAAAATCCGTGTGCATTCATAATGAAATGCGAACTGTCACACGCAAGCTAACGAAAGTAATGAAAAGTACGAGTGCGTCTTCTCGACTAAAAACGTGATTTCGCAAAACTTTCAGCAAACTTGGCGACTTGACAGCTAGACATGGACGCAGAAAATGTATTCCGCACGACTTATTTGTATACAGACATATTTACATACATACAGGCACATGTGTGTAGTGGTACGTATATATGTTTCATATGTGCAGCTGACATGTGTCTTTTTTGTATTAACCGTCATGCGCGAAATTTGACAGTTGTCGTGACTTTTGAGGCGCAACGAATTACAATTTATACAAGATTTAATGAGCTGCCAATTCGGCAAAATTCAAATGAAATTGTGTGGAACTTTTGTTCTGGAGTTGAAGAAATAATTATGAATCAAAACAAAAACCGCTATGATTATGAAGAATATTTGTGGTGGAAAGGGAACAGGTGGTGCACCGAAAATTGGCAGTAGTAATGTAGGCTTAAAAATAAAATCTGAATGGCCTAAAGCAATTATGAACAAATCGAGGACAAGCGGATGTAATTTGTATGCGCAGTGCTATGGAGGGGCGCAACGGGAAGCGAAACAGGCAGCATTTCAGCTACATAAAACTTTAATGGTGCAGCACGGCAGTAACAATTAATGAAAGCGAATTCAGTGTGCGGCAACAGCCACGAGCAAAATGCAAAAACTCTACGGAGGTGAGTCACTCACAAAAGTTGCGTATACGTCATGGTGGATAAATACAGAGCACGAGTATTTGTGTACCATATTAACACAATACTTATACACTTACCAACATTTACACACACATACATGCAGCCATGCATACAAACACTTAGTGAAATATTGAAACTCCAGTTGTAGTGCTTGTGTATGTAGTCATAAATGTTTTATTGTGTATGTTTACATGTGCTTGGCTGGCATGTGCCACACCTCTTCGTTCACTCACTCACTCATTCATTCATTTATTCATTTAATATGCGTGTAAATCACACAGAAAACATCAATATTCGATTTGGGTTCCTTGTACGTGCGGCAAGCAGACAAATAAGAAGAGACATGTGGAGTCTGCCGTTCGAGTGTCGGCTGTTGGACGTCATGTTAACACAAAACACAGCTCACTTTTGCTCTAGTATTCGACAAATATACATATAACTATATAGTATATGCATGCATACGCTTGTTTGTTTTGCTGTTTTGTTGCACGTTTAGCAACTTCAGGCAAATTTCATTTACACTTGTGGTACATCCGATTATGTGCAGCAATACACAAGCAGGCAGCTTCAAAAAGTTTCACTTCGATATGGAGTATTGAAAAAACGCTTAAGTGTTATATGGGGTGTTTTCAAACCTACTTGAGGACTAACTGTCAAAGCAGCTGTTAAAATACTACATGGCAATTTGAAAATATTGGTTTAAAAAGTGCTTCTCCGACATTAGCGTTTAGACTCTTTGCTGGCTAAACGAGTACATCGAATTTTCGATGATGATGATTTTGTAATAGAATACTAATGTAGAAATGAGGTAAGTACACAGTCAATGCCGGTAAACTTGCCACGATGAGTTGGAAACCAATGTTCGGCACGTTATTGACGATTTAAGAATCAAAAATCGGCTAATATGGAGGTAAAGGATGATAAGACAGCTCTCTTTACAAGGAGGGAAACCGTAACGGTATTGAAACCCTCGAAACTCTGCAGAACTCAAGTCCATCTTGCTGTACGGTGCTTTGGTGTGGTGAACCGTTGCCAGCAAAATCTCATACAGTAAACCTTTGGAGCATAGGCAGCGGGCCGCTATTCTCTACATATAAAATATACCACAATCTATCATGCTTTATCTGAGAGAGAAAGTTTGAGTCACATTAAAAAAGGGTGGATGGCGCAGGAGCATGCGACCCGCCTCCGGAACTTGTATCATCCAAACGGACGTTTCAAACATATGGGATGGAATAGGCGCCAGAATCTATTTAACGGCGATAGATCTCAGGCGACTCTTGAGTTTCCCGAAATACTGCAGTAAATTCCAGGCGGAAGTCTTGGCAGTTAGTAGCTGGCCGTGAAACTGATGGGATTGCCAAAAGTCTAACTACCGAACCAGTACAAGACTTACGAATTCCACGTCAGTGAATGACGTACTTGGAGGAGTCAAACGACCACCCAATGCAGACGATGAGCTCGAGTTGCCGCGAGAATCGAGAGTGACCCTTACGCAGCTTCGTTCTGGATATTGTAGCAGTTTAAACTCCTACTTATCTAGAATCGACCCTGACATAACAAATATATGGCCAGCGCGCAAAGAGTCCCCGCATGACACTAATCACCTCTTTGTATACCCTGCAAACATTACATATCTAATACCCTCTCCCTATAGTCCGACACCGTCACACATGTTTCCTGAGCCTACGGTTGGATGACCTTGATGACAACTTATCTACCCTAGCGGGGACTAAATAGCCGTTACAACAACAACAAGACTAATCATGCAATTGCCGAATTGGCTGCCAGACAAGTCAGGATTAGGTAGTATACCTTAAGTACATTTAGGACCGACAAGAACATGTACAAGAGTCTAGTAAGAAAACTCGTATAATTTTTAATCACACGATCTCGAAAAGACTGGAGGAGGGTTGTTGGACTAGTGACAAGTCACGAGCCGAATGGGCATTTGTAACAATGACACTGGAAGAAAGTGCAGAGAGCCGTTTCTGCACGGAGTTATCTAGAACATGTTTTAGATATGTATAGTTTCCCTGTTTAGGGCACTAGATCAACTATCAAAATTAGATATCAAGTCTTCTAATAAACTTCGTAAACGTTTAGACATCGCTCAGCCATTAATGAGCCAATATTGAAACCTTTTTGACGACTATTTCCTTTTCAACTTCTCATTGACATATAAAGAGGCAGCTAATTAATTAATATTTTATTTTTGTTTTAGTTTAATAATTATATTAGCAGCACATTAAAAATACAAATTTAATAAAAATGTATATAAATTTTAAAATTTAAAGCGCCATTCAATCGATACTTGGGCCGCCCTTTGTTGTGATGTAAATCACTAAAGTGTGTGGCAAGTGTAAAGCAAAGTGTCTGTACGCCAAAAAGAGTAACTAAACGAAGTTTCTTAAGTGCCATTGACAAGCAGCAATCCGCAACAACCAAAAAGGTGGTTCAACTGCGGTTGGGGCACGGTTAGACGGGCTGAACCCGTCTCAGTTGGGTGTGCATAAATGGAGGACGCGCCAGTCAGCACAGCGTTGCCGCAAGTCATGATTGCTTTTAAATGCTACAACGTTACAATGAAATGCCACAACAAAGCTATGAATATGTGTGTGTAAGTACAGATATGCCCAACATATTCCGGCACTTAGCAGCCATCCCCTTTGAGTGATGAACAGTTGTTGTCTGCCACTTTTTTCGGTGGAAGTTAACACCTGCCAGGCAGGGTGCCGCCGAACCCGCGGTGACTGTCATTTATCAATCTGCAGCGTAAACACCAACAGCAAGTAAATCCCGGCAGCGCGTAGCAGAGATTGTTTTCAAAGGGTTAAAAATGCGCGCGAAAGCGTCGGGCGGCAAAGAAAATGTAAGTAGTCATTTGCACTCAGCTGATGAGTACTAATATAAAATGCATACATTAACTCCTGCTGTGACCTTAAGAAAGTGTATGCGTATATGCCGTTATATATAAGTAGATGTAAGTACGCAGTGCAGAGGGTGCTCGGTCGGGTAAGTAGCTGGTGAGATTGTTAGGTTTGTGGGTAGCAATCATGATTGGCTGTATGTGGGCTTGCAAGTTATGGAAAATGTTTGCGGAAAAATTCACGTTGACGTTAATTTAATAAATTAATATAAAAGCAGCGAATATTTTGATAGTAAAATATTTGAAAATATTTACGCAAAAGGAATTATACGCTGAAACGATGATTCGAAATTTGAATTCTTTTAAAAGCTACATTAAGTGTAGTGGCTACTAAGACACAATCTAACGGCGTTATATCGCATGATCTTGGTGGCCATTTGTCTCGATCATTTCTCGAAAATATTGAGTCACCAAACTTTCCACGCAATGTCTTCATGTTAAGACACGAAACATGAGGTGGCACACCATCTTTATGGAAACAATGATTGTCAGCGTCGTTTGCATCAAATTCCGGGAAAGAAAATCGATCACATCGTGTTATATTGCTCGCTGTTGATGATAACAGCATTTTCTGTCTCATTTCGATAGCAATAAGGTCCAATGATGCCGTCATACCACAATCCGCAGCAAACGCTCAAATTTTGGGAATGCAATTGCGTTTCCTGAACCACACGAAGATTTGATTCAACCCAAATAGCGATAATTTTGTATGTTAATGAAGTCATTAAGCCAGAAATGGGCCTTATCTTATATTGTTTACAGAAGCCACCGGAGAATATGATTTTTCCTAATAATCTTGGGCAATTTCTTAGCGTTTTACGAAATTGAAAAGTGATAAGATGAAATGTCAAACCTTCCTAAACACACTGACGAAATTTGACACAAGTCCGTAAACAAACATGGCCACCACGGACTGTCAACATTACGTCATTCCGTAGACGTAGACGCCGTGTATATTCTTTTACGACTAAAAATCGAAAATTTCATTTTTAATATTTTTTTAAATTTTGGATAATCGATGTTTTTTTGATCTAAGCTGATTCTAAACTTGATGGAAGTCGATAATACTATTTTTTTATGAACCCCTTAAAAATGTTAGAAACAGAGGCTTATAGACCTGGAATACTTCCTTAAAATAATTCGATGTAATCAACTTTTATTTCGATCCATAAAAGTTCAGAAGTGAGCTTGAGATAAGAATAGAGTTCACCTTGACAAGACTAATTTAGAAAAATCAGTGTGTGTAAAGTGACCTCACGAAAAAGTGTAAGCTATGGGCGGGAGATATTGAAATAGTGTGCTGAAAACATCAAACGCAAGCCCAAAATCACCTCCTCTGAATGAACTACGTGAAGAAAAACGGCTTCGATAAGCGAAAGAATACATGAATCTGACACTCGGCTTAATGGTTGGGGATCAGTTGCCTTTACTGATGAAAAATTATGATTTTTCTTTTAATTTTTTTTTTTTTAATTTAGATGGCCCTGAAAGCTTTCAATACTATTATCATTATTTGTGGAGGGATGCGCTATATTTAAGTAGCTACCACAGCCGAGAAGATGGAGTCATGGTGTGCGGTGCCATCACGTTTTATGGAACAATTGACTTGATTTTTATCGATTAGAAAATGTTTGAAACACACAATTATATTAAGTTTGAATAATCATTTGAATATTATAAATATTTAGAGTCTCCCAATCTTTTTGCATATCAGCTTTTTTCAATCATTATTAAAAATAAATATTAAAACAATTGTGATGCAAGTAAACGTGCGTCTAACCATATGACTAGCAGTGTATGTGTTGTTTACAGTAACTTAAAATATTCATCTCGTCCAAAAATTGGAATTAAACCATGAAGATTTTCCAGCGATTATTTCTTACTACTTTTGAAGCAGATTAACTCAGCATCGTGACAGGTAACGAAGGAAGCCGACTAAGCCACTGCATGGTTGTTCCAAGATAAGGCGTATCCAATAAATGTTTTTCGCGCACGAAGTACTAAACTAAAAAGCCAATGGTTTTCGACACCTGATGCGTTCAGAACGCATATTTCGAAGCTACCTCAATCAGAGTGGAAAAAGTTCCTCGAAAATTGGTTCAAGCGCATGCAAAAGTATATAGATCTTAATGGAGAATACTTTGAAAACAATAAAGCGAATTTTGTTGATGAATATTCGTTTTTGTTTTCTCATCCCACAATGTAAAAGGCAACTCTCCAATTTCATGATTTTTAATGGCTTATTTCAAGTTTTAAACTAGACAAAACACGAGCTGCTGGTTGAATGAAAAAATTTGCACAACCATATTGTACACCCCTCACACATTCTTGAGCCATCGAACAATCAATTTGCCCACTATGGAAACACTAAAAGTCGTTTGCCTGTGCACGGGAACAAAAATTAATTTAAATATTTAAGTGATTATGGCTTTTAGCAGAAATTGAAATTCAAAGCAAGCGAGCAACACTTCCGCAATATCGAAATGGCCACACAAAGCGCCTGGGGTTATGCAATAGCCTTCAACCACCACGACAGTTGGTTCAATACGTAGCCACAGAACACGCAACACACAAAAAATCGCACACGCAGACAAAAACTAAAAGCGGCAAAAACAACAAATAACACACTCGACCACAAGTAAATGAGATTTTTGGCCAAGCCGAACGGAAGCTGACAGCCCGACAAACGCAAAAACGACGCACCAAAACGAATCGTACAAAATTGTCAATAAAGGGCTGCCAAAGCGATAGTGTGATATTGGCAACAAGCATGCACAAACAACAAAAACCATGACCAGCATGTGAGTTTACATGTGTAAAATGTGATAACAGTTTGTATATACACATAAGCATATACATACATATACATGCATATGGGTTGGTATATATTTACAATATTTTAAATTTTCAAAGGCAAATGCCAGGCTACGGCAACATATATGGCGGGGGTTTGTAAATTTTTAAGCCTCAATTGCGAAGAGCCCAAAAATGTAACACACACTCACTCTCTTACTCACTCAAAATGGCTATACGACACAAAGAAGTGACAATAATCGAAAATGAAAAAAAAAAGTAAAACGAATTTCAATAAATATTTTAGTATGACTGCAAAGGCTACAAAGCGATAAATGACACTGTTGAAATTGGAAAGGCGATTTAATTTCGTTTGCGGATATAGGAGGTGGAAAGGAATATTAAAAACTGTTTCGCCTTTTTGCAAGTGTGAAAATCATTGGGGATTTTCCTGCATGAGTTTTGCTGACACTGAAATTTGAGGAAAGGTAACTTCTTCTGGAATCCAATGCGTTGAGAGAGCATGCATGGCAAATGAATTTGAGCAGAGCAGCGAGCTGGGGGATAGATATACCTTTATGTATAGTAAGTATACACGATTTTAATGCCATAAATACAAAATGTGAATAACTGAAGGGACTTTTGCCTGCGATGAAAGGTTTTCATTTAATTTGAAGTTGAATTGGGAGATTGAATGAATTTTGGATGTGGCAAAATTGCAACGACAAACAGGTACAGCAAAGAGCAAGAGTAATACTAAAAACCATAAATTAAATTATAAATGACTTACAGAAGATTATAGACGAATATAAATAATTTTTAATAAAATGAAAGCATAAGCAATATACTACACACATTTTAAATTTTTAGCTGGTATTGTATTAGTTTCCCACAAAGGAGAGTATTCTTGATAGCACTCACTCCATTAGTAGGAACAATATTAGCCTTGAGTTCGCTCTGCGCTCAAGACTAGTAAAGGTATGTCTAGACTCCGTATTCCTAGAGTTATTTTATGATTAGACTGGTTTAGGTGCCTAGCCACAGCACAACTTCGTTGAATTTTTGCGGTTTACAATTGGACTGTTGGGCCTCAGACCAGCTCAGCAAAGGTTGACTGTGCAGTCGCAAGGTCTTTCGTTCGGGTACAAGGTAAATCGGATGAGATCTAGGGAACTCTTCTTTCTCAGCAAGGTTGACCTCTCAATAGTTGTAGGAGTTCTAATAATAGACTGTTCTATCGGAACTCATGTAGTAAGATTGAACATCTTAAGGTATGCCAGCTGCGTGAACTGATTGATAGAATCATCTCAACGCTTAATCTTTTGCCAGATCAAGATCATACATTACGACATAATGGCGATATAACAAAAATATTATATTTATTGATATAACACCTTGACAGATTTGTGTTGGGTTCAGGGCGTTTTGCTGACAGCTAATATCCAACCACAGGATTTTTATCTTCATCATTTATCGTCTGGCATAACCCTCCGTCATGCTGATGGACTCGTCATCTAACCTAACCTATACATATTAGTTTTCAGTTTTACGCTCAATACATGCATCTTTTAATTATACCCTGTACAGGGTATATTAAGTTTGTCACGAAGTTTGTAACACCCAGAAGGAAGCGTCGGAGACCCCATAAAGTATAAGTTAACACAACATTTTATGAACTTCTACATAAATTCCATTCCCACATTACATACAAACCGTTTGCATACTTTGGAGTCCTATTACAACCAAAAGTGCAACTGCGCTAAAAGCGCATCCGCTAAATTCTTAAGTGAGCGAAACACGAGCAACCATGTTTCTCCCCCAAAACCAAATAGCTGCAGGTGAGCGCTACACGCGCAAACCCTTTTAGCTGACCAAGCATCTTTGGCCACGTAGGCCGGCTCAAGCATAGGTTAGATTATAAACCTTAAAGTTAAGTTTTCAGTTTTGTAATAAAGCTCAACAGAAGCACATAGTGCTGCTTATAAAAACGCATTGTTTTATTTTTTATGTTATATATTAATGATCAGTATGTTGAGCTTTTGCAGACAGAAGAATAAAGACGCCGAAATGCGTGAGTACGAAGAGCTTGATAAGCTGGCCGACAGGGGTAATGCTCGAAAATTCTACGAAAAAATGCGGCGGCTTACAGAAGGTTTCAAGACCGGAGCATACTCTTGTAGAACCCCCAAAGGTGATCTAGTGCCCAGAGCATACTTAAATTATGGAGGGAACACTTCTCCAGCCTGCTGAATGGCAGAGAATGCACAACGCCAGGAGAAGGCGAACCCGATTCCCCAATCGATGACGATGGAGCAGACGTCCCATTGCCCGACCATGAAGAAGTTCGAATAGCAATTACCCGCCTCAAGAACAACAAAGCGGCGGGGGCTGATGGATTGCCGGCCGATATTCAAACACGGCGGCGAAGAACTGATAAGGAGCATGCATCAGCTTTTTGTAAAATAAATGGTCGGACAAAAGCATGCCCAACGATTGGAATTTAAGTGCTATGCCCAATCCACAAAAAAGGAGACCCCACAATAAGGTTCTATCGAGCGTATTGTGTGAAAGATTAAAGCCCACCGTCAACAAACTGATTGGACCTTATCAGTGTGGCTTTAGACCTGGAAAATCAACAACCGACCAGATATTCTTGGAAAAGACCCGTGAAACGAGAATCGACACACACCACCTCTTCTTCGATTTCAAAGCTGCTTTCGACAGCACGAAAAGAAACTGCCTCTATGCCGCGATGTCTGAATTTGGTATCCCCGCAAAACTAATACGGCTGTGTAAACTGACGTTGAGCAATACGAAGAGCTTCGTCAGAATCGGGAAGGACCTCTCCGAGCCGTTCGATACCAAACGAGGTTTCAGACAAGGCGATTCCCTATCGTGCGACTCTTTCAACCTGCTTTTGGAGAAAATAGTTCGAGCCGCAGAACTTAGTAGAGAAGGTACCATCTTTTATAAGAGTGTACAGCTGCTGGCGTATGCTGATGATATTGCGCTGTTAGTTCTGCTTTCTCCAGACTAGACAAGGAAGCAAAACAAATGGGTCACGTCACTGTTGACAGTCATAACTTTGAAGTTGTAGATAATTTCGTCTATTTAAGGATTCGATGGAACGATGAGCTGTACGGGATATACGACGACATTGACATAGTTCAGCGAATTAAAAGACAGGGGCTACGCTGGCTAGGTCATGTTGTCCGAATGGACGAAAACACTCCAGCTCTGAAAGTATTCGACGCTGTACCCGCCGGGGGAAGCAGAGGAAGAGGAAGACCTCCACTCCGTTGGAAGGACCAAGTGGAGAAGGACCTGGCTACGCTTGGAATATCCAATTGGCGCCACGTAGCGAAAAGGAGAAACGACTGGCGCGCTGTTGTTAACTCGGCTATAATCGCGTTAGCGGTGTCTACGCCAATTAAGAAGGAGAAGATGTTGAGCTGAGTCGATTTAGCCATGTCCGTCTGTCTGCCTGTATATATACGAACTAGTCCCTCAGTTTTTAAGATATCGTTTTGAAATTTTGCAAACGTTTTTTCTCTTCAAGAAGCTGCTCATTTGTCGGAACTGCCGATATCGGACTACTATAACATACAGCTGCCATACAAACTGAACTGTCAGAATCTGGCGCTGGTATGGAAAACGTTGGCATTTGACAAGATATATTCACGAAATTTGGTATATATTATTTTCTAAGGCAACAATGTAATCTCCGAAAAAATTGTTCAGATCGGTTAACTATAGCATATAGCTGCCATACAAACTGATTGACCGGAATCAAATGCTTGCATGGGAAACTTCTTCATTTAACGATATATCTTTACGAAATTTGGTATGAGTTACTGTTCATAGAAATAATGTAATATCGGAAGAAATTGTTCAGATCGGCTCACTATAACATATAGCTGCCATATAAACCGAACGATCGGAATCAAGTTCTTGTATGGAAAACTTTCACATTTGACAAGATATATTCACGAAATTTGGCATAGATTATTTTCTAAAGCAACAATGTAATCTCCGAAAAAATTGTTCCGATCGGATTACAATAGCATATAGTTTCCACACAAACTGGACACATAGTTAACAAAAGAAATGCTCTTTTGAAGGGTAGATTAGCTTTTTTCTTGTTTTATCGTAAATTCGCACACGACTTTACTTTCCTATCCACTTGTCAATTTTCTTCCTAGTTTGGGGTGAAACAATTGAAAATCACTTCAAATTCACGTGTCATTGACAGCAGCGACACTCAAGTGCCCATAGGCAATGGAGCGACTAGGAATTGAATTGCTTTCTCACTTTAGTTTCATCCTGTTGCTGTCATTGAGTTTAGAAAAACTCTCTACTTGAGTTGTTCAAGTCATTGTAAAGTTGAGTTGAGCAGCGTTCGGTTGCAGCGTGTCGAGTACAAGCTTTCAAGAAGAATAAGAAAGGACAGGAAAAGATTGTTTAGATAAAGCGAGGAAAGCGTGTGATCTTTAAAGTTGAGCCCAAAACGTGTCGGAATATTAAAATTCTAAAATTTAATTGTTTTATAAAAATCAGCTTCATTCGCCTCAAAACAGGAAAAAAAGGAAAGGAAAAGAGAAATATTTAGTTACGACAAAAGTATGTACACCCCCATACAATATACATTCTATGTAGAGATTTAATATTTAGTATTGCCGATTGTGGTATATTTTCCCAGGAGCGACAAGAAGATGAGTCGTGCTTATTGCCTAAATACAGAGGATTTAACTCAGTGCTTTGGACAGGCTATCGTAGGGAAATCTACCGATTTTTGATATAAAAATATGCACTCGCAACCCGTCTTGTACTATGTTTGAAATAATGGTTCTGTTGGTATATTAAGTTATATTGTAAGCCAATTTTTGGGCAGCGGGCTCTAAGTTTGTTCTGTTTTTTTCCTCAGCATCTGCACGTAGAAGTCTCCCGTCATTTTGCCGACGGCAAGTGCCAGCTGTGATAGACCACTGTAGCTAAAGCAACCCCAAACTAAAACACTTCTACCTCCGAACTTTACGGTGGTTTGGATAAATTTACTTTGGAGACTCTCATAACGCTCTCGCCAACTTTTCTCACTGCCTTTCGTACTTTTTTCTTTTTTTTTTAATTTCTAATCACTTTTTGGATTGTGGTCTTGCTCTTAAATTTTTTGTCGGCAATATTTTCATGCTTCACTCTTTTTAAATAATTCTGAACAATCAGTTTTCGCAAGTCAACGCTTACTTCTGCCGATTTTGGCATTTCACCAAAGAAAATCTTATATGTATTGACTAAAATACTTTTTTTCGCGTTCGAAACTCAAGCGATCATCAAAGATACTATGATTTGTCTAAAATATTTTCCTAAAGCTTCAAGGCAAGCGCAATAAAAGTGTAGAAGAAAGAACCTTTGCGAGGACGACCAGTCAAGCTAGACCGGTCGCGACTGCCTCAATCTTTAATCGTGTTTTTCTCGAAACATCGTTTTCAAAGTCGATGGTCACAATTTCTCAGAAACTAAGCCGCCCATCTTTCAAAAATTTTCACAGTTCCTCTAAATAGAACGACCTCGTGATGGATCGCAGTATTTTTTTTGCTGGTTACCACTATTTTTTCATGATAATTTATAATAAAAAGTAGACCTAAAATCATATTGTTTTGTTTGCAACTTTGCCAAAAATTCATTTTTTTTCATTCTGCTAATCGATGAAATTTATTTTTTTGATTTTAAAAGAATTCCTTATTCTGTTATGCTGGCCACCGCGAGATGTTTTTAGGCGGTGCCTTCGTATAAGAACTGCCAATGGCTAAACGTCTAAAAAACAAAAATTATGGAAAATTATTCAATTGTTACTATTTGATAGGCTGAAAAGTTGTAATAAATAAGTTATTTATTATATGAAAAACAAATTGTTTAAAATAGTATTTTTTCCGCCGTCAAAACCTACATACCACCTCAATAGTCCATCACCAATGGCTTTGGTACATCATATCATTTTCTACTCTAGTAAGGCTTCAGGCGAAAGGTGAACTCGAACAATTATTTGAGCTATCAGCGCTTAAAAGAGTATCGGCAAAGACAGAGAAGAGGAATAAGAGCACCAAAATGTGGCATTGCCCATCCAAAGGGCGCTGAACCTACAGACTTATACCGGACATCCTCTCGTGTATAAACAGACGTCATACTTAGTGGATATGGGTGCTTTACGATTAGCAATTTACAGATTCCACAATGACATTAGAACTGTCCGACGTATGTAGAGTATAAAAGACTCTGAACATGTATTACTTCACTGCCCTCACTTTTCTAATGCAAGGAAAAAACTAAAAACCACACTCGTTGGTAGTTTTATGGTCAAGAATTTAACGATACTTATGTGTCAGTCGAATGAGAAATGTAAAGCTGTTAGCGAAGCGACTTTTCAACAGATTAGGCATCCGTCAGTCGTCAGTCCGCATAATAAAGGAGACATAAATGTCCTGTATCTACCACGAGGTAATACTTAACCGGTGGTTACATGGGAGAGTCTTGAGTTGGGTGTAGGTTAGGTCTTGTGGACTAAAGTTCCGCACTGTGGCTTTCGCCACTACTATTATAAAAGGGCGAGTGTCTGTCACAAATACATGCTTCCAGTTCATCTCGAGATGAAAATTCTGCTCCTCTGAAAAGGTTTCACATATACTTTTGATGTGTTCTCTTCCGTTGAAAAAGTTTAAATTAATTCAAAATTTCGGTATTTTCTTGAACAGCTTGCAAACATTATATGTGCCTACGTAAGGTTTTGAAAACCGCTGTGTTAAAACATTTCATTATCAGCGCTAACAACGTTTCAATGTAGACGGCACTTCATTCCAAATCGGCAGCTAAGCAAACACAGCACTATTTTAATTAAATTTTTTAAGTGCACACCGCCACAACAACTTCATAAAACATTGCGGCTTAAGTGTGCATTTGAATTTTGTTTTAATTAAATCCCACATTTTGCATGCAACCGAGTGGCATCAGCAAAAAATTTACGGAAATTTGCACACTTTACAGCTTTTCAAGTGTTTTGGCTAGAGTGCTGGATGTTAGACATTAATTTGCGCGCTTAATGATGTGAACAGTTGTGCAGCGCCACTTAATTTGCCACGCCTCCATTACAATGTAATTGACGAAATTAGAGTTGTGTTGCTTGTTGTTGTTGGTGTTAAAATGCACTTGAATTGTTGTGTGATTGTGTGTGCGGTGTGAAGCGTCATAGATTTTCCCAAATAAATCACGTACGCACACTATTGTCGTAAATGCGTTGAGTGCTGTTGCATACTTTTAGGCGCATACCAATCACATTCACACATTTAATTTCGAGTTGATGTGTTGACGGCAGCACGTACGCGCCACAAACTGCAGGGAAATGCTGATTGTTTGCTACGCACCTAATGACTCGAACACACAAGCACACATACACATTTACAAACCAATACTTTCAATACCGAAAACCATTGTATGCGTGTGCGTGTTTTATATTCTATTTATTTTGCTATCTCGTTGCTGTTTTTATTGTCTTTTGGCATATTTATCATCCGCTCATCGCCGTCAAGCACTTCTTTGTGGCACTTACAGCTTTTTCCTTTTATTCGCCATTAAGCTTTTGCGTCATTATCACATTAAAAGTTGCTGACTATGCGGGAAATTGAAGTGAAGTTGTCTGCTGCCGTTGCACACGACCTTAACCTCGGTTTAACTCCGCTTGACTCGGGACCGAGACGCCGCCAGTGCTGGGGAAAGTACTCCTCAGCTCAACTTGGAAAGCACTTCAAATTTTCATTTGCTCCACTCTACCCTCTCGCCTCAGCATTTGAACTTAGTGGCGTTCAGTTTGTATTCGACTACTTAGTGTTGTTGTTGCTATTTTATTATTGTGTGTACACGTGTATTTGTTGTTATTGCTCTTTTGGCATTTGCGCAATTTGAAATTCAATTTCTACCGAATTTCAAAGTTTTGAAAATTATGCAATAATAATTTCAATTAAATTGTCAAAGTACTCAAGTGCGCACTACACAAGTATTACGTAAGTTCAAAGGCTCACCAAATACATGCCAGCACTGGTGTATATGTATGTACATGCCAGCACTTGTCTATATGTATGCGTGTCTATGGTACTCCGTCAGGGAAGTCAAAATCGCATCGCAATCACTACCGTTAACAGTTTACTCGAAGTTTGACTGCCGTAAATGCTCAGGGCCAACGAGTTGCGAGTCGTAAAGCAATTTGAACTTTTCATTCACTTCCCAGTGAACTTAGGCTAACACACACGCACACCTGTATACACACTATTCACCTGAGTTAGACAAAATTGCTCATTTAACTTATGTGACTCCTGCTGACTGGCAATACAGAGAAATGAGAGGACTTTCATTGGCATATTCTCTGCCGCCGTTGACTTCTATTGCAGGCTTTTGAAAAGCCAATTTATATTGAAGGAAATTTTCAATGCAAAAACATGCTTTGGTACAGATAACTGTTGTTGATTTTTTGCGGACTTGAAGCAAATAATCAAAGACATTAACAAAACCTCCGACTATTTACTGGCACCTAAAATTTCAAAAAGGTCATATACGAACTGTTACTTCAAACAGCCTTTAACGAAAATAGTTCCACCCTCTGTGCTAGCTAGCGAAATCCAATGCGTAAAATTGCAATGAATTATTGCTAAATATTTATTTGTGCATCGTACATCGTTAAATTTCTTAAAAAAACACCACATTAACCCTTAAAATTCCAGCGACCTTCGAGTCCACCTTGGAAATCGTTTTGATTCCAATCATAATTACGTCTGCCCTGCGCATAGGCGTCGATGCTATAACTGTCGTCATCGCTTTTAAGCAAATTGTGATTGTATTTCAAGCTGCCCTCTCGTCCTCGCTCCGTCTCCTCATATTTTAGTTCAACTCTGCCCCTGCCTTTATCTTCCTTTGCAGATTCCTCAGAAGAAGACGGTGAACGCGCATGACGCACTAGCAGCTCCGAAGGCTCGCCCTCCAGCCAGTTTTGGTCAGCGACAAGATAAACCGCGGCTTCGTCATTGTATGGCGCTGACTCTTCCAGTAGTGGATGTGCTATGGCGATTGCGAAGAGTCCGCATAAGGCGAAGATAATAGTTGAAGTGGAGCTAGTCATTTTCTCGATTTTTTGGCACTGAAGTTTTCGTATATTCTATATTTGAATGCTTTTGAGCTATGCAAGAGAACTGTGCTGTTTCGACGTTGTTCGTTGTATTTATAGCTCTTTGGGGTTGTGATTTGGTCTTGTTTTTTTTTGTTTTGATTTTAAAATCACCTATTGGGATTTACCGACACAGCATAGCCCATTACTGATAAGACTTTGTCACTGATTCTGCCACCGCTTTTCATATGCATAAGCGCACGTACTAAGTTATATTTTTTGATTTTTTAATAAGTAGCAGCAAAGTGATTCCATATAATTCTTTTTTCGTACGGTAATTCACATATGCTGGTATATATATATATATTTATTTTTATTCTGTTGGAAATTTTTTATTGTTACAAACATACACTACTAACAAAGAAATTCTGAAATTTTTGGAAAAAAAAATTTAAATCAGTCCTTGCGACACTATTTCCGGTGACCCCTTGGAAAACAGATGCGCCCGCATGTGTAGGATGACTCCTTACAGTATCATCTAAAGTGAAAAATACGTGTTTTAACCTTAAAACCTTAACTTAGAACTAAGACGACGGAATAAAAAAATTAAAAATTGAATTTTTGTCAGATATTTTAACAAAAAAAGAAAATTTCAGTGAAGTTTTCGTCACATTTTTTTTTTTTAATAGTTGTTAACGAGAAAAAGAATCCTTCATCTAAGTCTTTGGGAATTGAATCTCGAAGACCTGTATAAAATTTGATGAAGATCGGCTCAGTAGTTCTCGAGAAATCTTGCCAACCGACTTCAAAAACACAGCTTCGAAAAAAAAACGTATTTAAAGACGGCGCACGTACCCTAGCTAGCATCCAGGGCACAAGTTCTCAAGACTGTATTTCCGAAACTACTTCTCGGATCAACTTGAAAATTTTGGACAATATTCTAGAGGTGTTGTAGAAGAAGATAATAAAAACGACTTTTTGAATCCCGTAAATCCATGTAACCCCATAAATGAACAACTTCTTGAGGAGTGAATGGTTCCCATATATACATACAGGCAGATGGAAAAATGTACGAAATGGCGAATGGCAATTTTTCAATTGAATTGTAGCGCTAAATATGAAGGATTTCTGCCCTCACTTTTCCACGGTCCACTAATGGCCAATATAATGATTAACGTCCTTATAGTTGACGTTACACTCCGCATATTGATTAGAGCTTGAAATGGAATCGGTTCCAATCGGTACGATTTGACATTTGTCCCCTCCATCCGAACATTTCTCCTCGTCACGTGCGTTTCACAAATCTTTCAGTATTGACAAATTTTGCTTAGAAAATTCCCCTTCCATATACAACGGTCGCTTATCGTCAGATTAAGGTTTGTAAACCACACTTGGTGATTTTGCTTATTTGAATAGTATATAAATAAGATGAGCTTTATGAAATGAACACAGTCACCACTTAAAGTTCTTGTAAAGCGTTCATTCCAGCACGATTTCCCTTAAAAAATAAATCATCAACATGACTAGTTCCAAATCTATTATTATGATCGTCTTTTGCGGACTCTTCGCAATCGCCATAGCACATCCACTACTGGAAGTGTCAGCGCCATACAATGACGAAGCCGCGGTTTATCTTGTCGCTGACCAAAACTGGCTGGAGGGCGAGCCTTCGGAGCTGCTAGTGCGTCATGCGCGTTCACCGTCGTCTTCTGAAGAATCTTCAAAGGAAGATAAAGGCAGGGGCAGAGTTGAACTAAAATATGAGGAGACGGAGCGAGGACGAGAGGGCAGCTTCAAGTACAATCACAATTTGTTGAAAAGCGACGACGACAGTTATAGCATCGACGCCTATGCGCAGGGCAGACGTAATTATGATTGGAATCAGAACGATTTTCAAGGTGGACTCGAAGGGCGTTGGAATTTTAGGGGTTAATGCCATGAACGAAAATTAATAATAAATTTATAAATCTGCATATGCAAAGACCTTATTGACCGCTTAAATTTTGATTAAATATGATATTTATGCAATAGAAAATATAATAGAAATCGTAATTATCTATAATTGTCTTGGATACTCGCTATCTTTGTATGCTGCTCTCTTGTCTAACAAAGTTACATATAAAAGCAACAGCAAAGTAATTGAGCTTAATTCTTACAAGTGAGCTTGCGGATACCACATTAAAGTCGTATAATCGCTATCTTGAATGCTGCGAAGTTTTGGTTTGCCTCAAATGACAAATGGAAATACACTTTTTGTTTCTTCAATTTGAATTATTTAAGACCAAAAATCAATTATAATAGTTCATAAAAAACAAGGGGTTACTAAACATTTTTTGACATGGAAAAACTATATCTGCCACAAGAAGGCAAAGTAGTGGAATTGAGAATCTGTCTGTGAACATGCTAGCACAGGGTTGCAAAGAGTGCTTCCTATTTACTTGAAAATCTCGTATAGTTTGCGATTGCCTACTCTCCAACGTTTGGCGATTTGAACACAGCTTATATTTGACCGCTAAGTTTTACTGAACGGTAATTTTCCGAGCTCACAAAATGGCAGAATATTCTTAGTTCAATACAGGAAATTTCAATTTTTTGCAGAACGTTTTGAAATTGCTAGTCGCAGTACTCCAAAGTATCTTAAAGCAAATATATGGTGTTAGCTGAGCAAGTTGGAAGTTTTTCACGCTTTAGTTGCTGAAAATTGCTGCCAACATTGTCGGGTTCTTTAGTGGGCTTTGGATATGTATCTGCGATTTTAAAGAATATTCTGTGCGTTGTTTTGTGGCGTTTGTTCGAGAAGTTCACACATAGTTTTGCACGCAAACAAGAACAAATATTGAACAACACAAAGGAATTGAGAGGAAAACAATGGAAACGCGTGCAATGTAAAGAAAACTCATTTGGAAAAAAAAACGGAAAATATGCTTCGACAAAGGTAGCAAAAATAGCAGCTGAAGCTAGTGGGTTGAATCAACAATTTTTTATAGACTTTTAGACGTAAAGGTTAGGTTAGGTTTATAGGGTGATATTCGTAAAAAGTATAGCAACCAAGATGCTTCAACCTTAGTCTGGCGAAAGCTGGACAGTGAAGAAGAAGCGGTCTGGATGTATCCACCTCATCTTCCTCCCTGCTATTTCCTGCAACAAGTTGCGTCCTCCAAAATGTGAAGCTTCACTCCGAGAGTGCCATGAAACAATGTCCAGTAAAACACCTATATTGCAGCTATGTAAACCTCGCTAAGAGCTAGTATTTTCATGGGTCTTTTGCGTTCCACTCTGGGTCAGAAGACTCTCGAAACCCCACAAGTCCTGATTGCTGATCAACACTTCTGAGCTCCCGTGGCCCATAGATTTACGTGCTTGTCTAAGACTTCAAAAAACATGAATTTTTCTCAAATTCAATTCAAAGAATCGGAATAGTGTCGAAGAATTCAGATCTGCTCAGTAAAGCAAAAAAAAATTCCAAAATTTTAATTTTTTTTCCAAAATTTTCAACTTTTTTCCAAAATTTTTAAATTTTATTTGTTTTGAAAATATTATTATTTTTAATTTCGAACAAACAAATTTTAAATAATTATACTAACCGTAAAATATAAAAGCACCTCCAACAGCGCCTTCGTTATTTTACCCAAAACTTTCCCTGCTGGGTCGTATCATTCGCCTAGAACTATTGCAAAAGCCTCTATACCCACGCATAGGAATAGTTGAACGCGGTCAGTGACAAACTGCAACACCTGCCGCCTTGCAACTGACAGGTTTTTGCCCTAAGCCGACACTGCCACCGCCATGCCGCCTACCTGCTTGCCTGCCTTCCGCCTGCCAGTCACTTTTGATTGCTTTGCACTTCAACTATGACACTTTGGGCATATTGCTCGGCAACTGCAGCGACAGCATAAAATACAATTTCTTTCCGCTTTTTTGATTTCACACCAAAGCACGCGTGCGGACATATGCTCCTGCACATGCAATGGCATACGCTTGTTCGTACGCCAAACTACTAGTGCACTTATGGGGAAAAATTGCTGACGCCACTCGACTGCGCCAACACAGGAAAATAAAAGAAAGCAAGTTAAGAAAATTTGCAAATCACTGTGACGCGCACATGTGTGTGTGTGGAGGTGTGTATGTGGCCAGGTCGTTTGTAAACGGCGCCAACTTGCCTTTAGGGTGGTCATTAAATGGTCGACAAGCACACACGCACGATAGCGACTGCAAAGTGAGGCGTTGAAAGGATTCGACAAACACCACATTCACTCATACGCGGTGGCTCTTATGCCACCTAAAATATGTATTTATGCATAAGCTTAGGCAAAGGCGCAAACAGTGCACAATGACCCGCCTTTAGCACCCTTTGCTTGCTGCTGCTGTTTGGAAAAGCAAAATGTATGTATGTATGTCATATGGTTGTATGGTCGTCGCTCCACCTAATGGTGTGCAGGTGTTAATGTCGCCATTAAAACATGTTACGTTTACCGTTGCATTGCTGTGAGAGGCTTAAAATTTAAACGACTTTCTAGCAATTTTTTACTTGTATTCCAGAGTTAAAGGCATTTACAAAAAAATCATATAAAATACTATTTTGAAATCACTTCAATGAAATGGGGAAAAAATTAAAGAAATTTTAATTATTTTAATTTTTGTTCATAAATACATAACTTAATAAATAATATTAATACGGCTAAAATTCAAAATAGTGACGGATGCTCAGAGAATACTGAAATTATGGAGGGAACACTTCTGCAACCTGCTGAATAGCAGTTAAAGCATAACACCAGGAGATGGTGAACTCGATTCACCAATGGTTGACGATGGAGCGGACGTTCCATTGCCCGACCTTGAAGAAGTTCGAATAGCAATTACCCGTCTGAAGAACAACAAAGCGGTGGAGGCCGATGGATTGCCGGCCGAGCTATTACCGTGGGATAAGCCTCCTCAAGATCGCAAATAAGGTTCTACTGGGTACTATATGAAAGATTAAAACCTATCGCCAACAAACTGATTGGCCTTTATCGGTGTAGCTTTAGACCTGGCAAAGCAATAACCGGCCAGATATTCACTATACGCCAAATCTTGTAAAAGACCCGTGAGAAGATAATCTACACACACCAACTCTTCGTCGATTTCAAAACTGCTTTTGACAGCACGAAAAGGAGCTGCTTTTATGCCGCTATGTCTGAATGTGATATCCAAGCAAAACTAATACGGCTGTGTAAACCGTCAGGATCGGGAAGGACTTCCCCGAGTATTTCGATACCAAACAAGGTTTCAGACAAGGCGACTTCCTGTCGTGCAACTTCTTCTATCTACTGCTGAGGAAAATAATTCGAGCTGCAGAGCTGAATCGAGAAGGTACAATCTTCTACAAGAGTGTACAACTGCTGGCGTATGCCGATGACATCGCTACATTGGTCATAACAACCGCGCCGTTAGCTCTGCTTTCGCCAGGTTGGACAAAGAAGTGAAGCAAATGGATCTGGTAGTGAACGGGGGCAAGACGAAATAACTCCCTTCATCAAACAAACAATCGTCGCATTTGCGACTTGGCTTACACGTCACTGTTGGCAGTCTTAACTCCAAAGTCGAAGTAATTTTGTCTATCTTGGAAGCGGTATTAACAGCAACAACCACATAAACTTCGAAATGCAATCATTCTCGCCAACAGGTGCTACATAAAACTGAGTAACTCTATGAGTCACTCATTATTCCCACCCTGCTATATGGTGCATAGGAAGATCTCGACTCCATTGGAAAAAAAAAACAGGTGGAGAAGGACCTGGCTTAGAATCTTAGAAAGCGTTGTCTACGACAATAAAGAAGAAAAAGTTTGAATGGCAGCTATATATTATAGTGGTTCGATCAGAACAATATGTTCGGAAGTTGTAGCATTCTCTTTGACAAAAATCCATGCGAACTTTCGTGAAGTAATCTTTTTAAATACAGATATTTTTTCATAAGGACTTAAGTTGGGTCAGATGTGTGGCAGGCAGGCTGTGTGGAGATTGCAACGATGCTTCGGATTTTCGAGAAGAAATGTTTTCAAATAAAAACTTTTCCATGTTTAAAAACGTGCTTTACCAAAACTTAAGACTAACCATATTTTTTGACCGTAGATATCAACGATGGAAAATATGAAGGAAGACCAGAATGTTCTAAAGACATTAACTCGATTAATGGTATTTATCTTGACTTCCGTAAATATAGCTATTAACATAAAAACATATACAATCTACTGAAAACTTATATGCTATATCATAGTTATTCCAAAACAAATTAAAAATTCTTTCTACTTAAAAAATGAACAGCAAAGCAAATTAACGTGCTAATGCCCAGATATCACGCTTCCAGAAGATTTCTGATATTTTACCACCCAGTTCCTAAGATAAAGCAGTCATTTGGATACAGAGGCCCATGAAGTAATAGTCCGCACTCCGGCCTTTAATGCTTCCCTCTACCTTAAAAACGTTGGGTTTTCTTCAAGAATATAATTCTATAAATTAGTCTGACACTTGTTACTATTTCCCGCTAATTTATCTCCAGATCATTAATGGTCACTTAATGTTATTTTGGTCCATTTCTAAGCATTAACCTTGTGTAAATGGACTTAGTACGAAGTGTTCTGTGTAATAGTTTATAAGAACCATTAATTCTCAGTTTTTAGTTTGTTAAAAGTAATACTATCCGTTAATTTAGATTGTTTCAGAATTAAGTTAAGTTAAACTCTTCGGAGACCATGTAAAACCATTCTTGCATTCGTTGACTAACACGAAGTGTGCCGATTGCAATCGTGAATTGAACTACAGGTTAACGACTTGCCTGTTTCTAGCAACTTCTTTAATTGAAATTATAAACAAGGTCACTTCAGTAATTCAATAAATGACTCAGGTAGCTGTGATCATTACACATTGTGGGCGTAAAACTTTCATTGGTTATTATTATTAATTTGTTCTTTACGATGGGCGGCAGCTACTTTTTATTTTATCCCTTGTTAATTACTCTAATACAAAAGGATAAACAAACAAAGCAATATTACGTACCTGCTAAGAGGGCAAATAAATATTTACGGAAAAACCCACAAATAAACTATCACGTCCTCACGTACCTGAGAAAATGGGCTTAAAAAGCGTTGTTTCCGTAGCGTAGACGCATTTTCATTCTGACCGCGAGTTATCGAGTCTATGATCTCCTTCGTAATAATTTGTATAAAAATCTGTATTTTTTGGAAAACAGTCATGCAGTCAAATCCACCGCAGTTCAGCTTGCAGTACCGCATCTTCGCTTACCGTGAGGAGCTGAGCCTACGGCGTCCAAATATACCAAGAATGACCAGAGCTAAGAGGGATATAACAGAACAGCTGATAGTGGACTACATCGATCAACTGTTCTATTGTACTGAGGCTGATTTAGACGCCTTCAATAGGCAGTTGGCGCTCGTTGGGGATCAGTCGGATATTATTGAAAATATGACCACACACCAGGACCGGGATACCAAATACGATTGGATAGATAAGGAAATAGAGACGATACTGGAGGAACTTGATATATAATATTTAGTAATAATATAATGATAGTAGCAGTTTAAATTTGTTTTGAGTCCTGTTAAATATTTATTTATTTTATACTCTGTTAAATATAACGACAAACTATTTTCATAAATTGTCATCCAATAGATATTTTTTTAAAACAAATCTAGTAATTTTTTGTAACGAAATATATTGGAAAAGAAAAATTAAATAACAAAAATGTAAGGAAAATTTATTTCCGGGTGATCTAGTGGTGATCTAAGACGGGTGAGGAAGGGGAATGGTGGTACATTTAACCGTTAAAAACGGATCATTTCGATTTCCGCCAACTCTACGAGTACAAAGAAAAAGGTTATGTGACACACTTGTAGAAAATAAAAAAATCTACTACTTTCATAATAACATATTTTTCACATAACCACAAAATATATATGTGGAAATTTATAATAACAAATTTTATTATTTTAAACTTTCTTTTCGAAATTTGGTGTGAACTATTAATATTTTTGTTTAAAATCTCTTTTTCGCATTATTTTTGACATAATATCGGAAAGAAAAATTCTCATGTCAAAATAACCAATTTTTTAAAAGTCGGTAAACTTTTTTTGGTAGGGATCTCTACTTTCTGGTGGTTTAGGTGGACTAGGAACCACCTGAAACTAGGAGGAAAGGTCTGGAATAATATCGAAAGTCTGGGCGATTTCGATCTTTAGTTATACAGTTCAGAGATTTTTATGTGTCTCGGATTGATGGCTGGAAATATTTTCAGGCTTCACCATATTTCTTAAAGTTATGTTATGAGTTTTAATATAAATGGCTGATAATGAGGAATACGTCTTTTCTACAAAGGCTTAGCCCAAAATTTAACCTACAATTGCTCTTCATGTTTGCTACAAAATGTGTTAAAAAATTATTCAATTTTATATCTAAATCATACAAATTTCACATGAATTAACTGAAGTCCAAAAAAGTAAACGACATTTGGTTGGAAAAACAGAATGGTTTCATCATTATATACAAGCACATGAGTCTTGGCAGATGTTTGTATTCTTCCATCTTTGAAGCACTTTGTACCATGTACTTTCTGCATATTTGACCACGAGATCATTGTATAAGTCACAATTGATAACGAAAGTTCTTTTAAAATTGTAATTTACGAAAATAATGATAATAAACTTCTCCTTTAACACTTTTTTTTTACTTCAGAGACTGAGTAGGCGTTCACAAAGTCTTCTATGAGTTATTTGACCCTGGGTAGGGAATATCTCTCAACAACTATCATCATCATTTCATTCTCTGATGATGATGAGGATGAATCGATCAACAACTTCCAATAATAATTTTAATAAAACTGACTGACTCACATATTGGCCGATATGTGCGGTTTAAAGGCACCCGGTAGTTCGAAAATCTTTTTATTAGGTATATGGGACCCGATACAACCCATTTTTGACACACACATATTCCATTGTCTGGAAAGGATTATCGCTGAATTTCAATTATATATCTCACACGTTGGCCGATATTTTCAGTAAAAAGTTAACTACAAGCCCTGGGTCTACATATTCAGTGCCTCGGAGCTTAAGAAATTTTGGATCGATTCAGGCAATTTTTAGTCATAAGGTGCCACAACTCAAATCACTATTTATCTTAATAAAGTGATTAATTCTTGATTTGTATACTGAAAAGTAAAAATTTCAAATGGAATTTAAAATTGTGTTATACTTATACATTAAACATAAAAATATCAGAGGAATGTCGCGTACCAGTTTTGGTTGAAATTGCTCGCTTGGGTCTCGAGATGGGTAATTTCACCTAAAAGTGGTCGGTGCCACGCCCATGCTATTGTTGTTGTAACGGTTATCTAGTCGTCGTTAGGGTGGTAAGGTTCATAGAAGTTGTCATCAAGGTCATCCAACGGCAAGCCCCGGAAGCGCGATAGTCGGACCATAGGGAGAGGGGTGTCAGATGTGTAGAGTTAGCTGGGCTTGCAAAAAGGTGGTTCCGAGTTATGTGGGGACTCATTGCATGCTGTACTTATGTTTAGTATGTCGGGGTCGATTCTGGATACGTAGGAGTTTAAATTGTATCCTGAATGAAGCTGCGCAAGGGTCACTGTCAATTCTCGCGACAACTCGAGCACGTCTTTCGTAATGGTACGCCATTCACTGAAAAGAAGTCAGTGAAGATGTTTATGGCTCCATGGTGAATGGCGGTCAATGCATGTCTGAAGTTAGTTGCGTCTGAAGTCTGGTCGGTGGACTGTTCTACGAAAACACAAACTGCTTCATTATGCTCCTTAACTGGGAGCATACGTGCCTCAAGAGTTATCCCGTTATAGTCCAGAGTTCAGTGTTCAGCCATGTCTGAAGCTTCCTTGTCTGGGTTTCACTGCACCCAGGCGACCATATTTGTACGGCATATTTAATAACCCTATATCTATCTCGCTTAGTTTTAGGTGATACGTACAGCCATTAGTTGAACAAAATATTATACCCTGTAGCAACATGTTGCATGTATAAAAATTCACGGGGGAAAAGGTCGAACCTGAAAACATGTTTTGAAAATAATACGCAACTTTCAGGTCCCGAGGCAGCATAGGGCAGCACAAATACAACATTTTTGTTATAAAAAAGTTCGGTTATTTTAGAGACTCACCCTATATATGATTAAAAATGCATGACTGTTTCTTAATGCGCGTTAAAACAACCTATTATATCATCAAATGTGTGCAGCTTTATAATTTAACCGAATTTCGTTATGCGAACGCTAGAGGACAAACAAACTGTATGCAATCACCACACACTCACACAGCGCATACCACACATACTACAGAAGGTGCATTAATAAAATTTGCACAGCATGCCTGGATGCCTGCCATGAATTGGTTAGGTGAATAGGTGAAGTTGGCGAGGGCGGCGCAATCGAAAGCCAACGTGCGTCGAGCGAGTGACCTGAGCACCGGTGGCAAATGGGAGCTGCAGCATGCAGAATGCAGTGAGATCCGAAAATAGTGAAACCGTTAACTGTCTG
The DNA here is from genome assembly GCF_024586455.1 of Bactrocera neohumeralis. NCBI lineage: Eukaryota > Metazoa > Arthropoda > Insecta > Diptera > Tephritidae > Bactrocera > Bactrocera neohumeralis. The sequence goes on along the minus strand of NC_065923.1, from coordinate 38,966,207 downwards.
ACGCCCAGTGAACTATACAAATATGAGTATATGTCGCTAATGCGCCTGAAACTATACCACACCGGCCCGGCGTTCGGGTTTATGTTATGATGAGGGTTATGTGTGCTCTAAGCAAAGCAGTGTGTTGAAAATCGCGCTAATGCTTGTTAAAATTTCATGCGCTAACTTACGTGTGTGTAAGCGTTGCGCCGGTAAAGCTTCCCAGCAGCATCGGATTAAATGAAGTTAAAATTGGGTGATGGTCGCGGGCAAATCGCGCCCTTCCTCCGCGTTTACTATGAGTCGCAGCACAGAGGCGAACGACATTTAAGCTTAGCTCTGCCGTTCTATTGCTAGTAACGTTAGAAACAGAAATGAGAAGTGGGCAAAACGTGTGTGAAAAGGCAGAGTTGGTGTTGTGGCATTGTTCCTGGCCATTAGTTGCATGCTCGACGTATTTTATGGAACCATATACAAGCCGAAAAAACATTTTTCGATCATTTTCTGTTATTCTCGAAAATAACACCAAACTGCTATTTTCACACAAAGAGCATGCCAGAAAGCGCAGAAGGACACATAGCGACAACGGTGGACTAATGTAATTGAAAAGTGGAAGCCAAAAAGAAAAAAAGGAAAATTTGCTCAAATAGTTATGTTTGTGTATATACTGTATGTGCTTTTGTCAAACGAATTTTTATATAACAGAATTATATTTCCGTTTTGCCAAAAAATTCTGAGTGGAATTCTCTGGGGAGCCGGCAACACTTACAAAATTTTTCATAAGCTGTACCTGAGCGAAAGCGCTGCTCTATTGGCAGCAGTGTGTTGCCAACAATTTGTCAAATACCAAAATAACAGCACTACAATAAAACGTTTTTTTTTCTTACATTTTGAATTGCAATTTCAATCAAATGGTGACAATGTGTACGTCAGAAGCAGTCTGCTCTTTTTTAGAAGCGTTTCAATATTTCAGCTTTTGTGCAATTTCCACGCTTATTGAAACATTCTCTGTCGATCACTTCCATCAGCGAATATGTCAGAAGCAATCAGAAACAATTTTGATAAATATTTAATAAAAAATAACAACAAAAATAATAACAACGGTGAAGTGTTTATGTCAGCGAATTTAAATTTAACGAAGTCGAATTGGTTTGGAGCGTGTAATATTTTACTCTTTAGGAGTTATTTTATATTATTTAAGACTTACAATTATTTTGATAGAAAAATAAAATAAAATTATAGAAAAATGTTTCAAATTTATCAAACGAGTTTTTTATTGCAATTATTGAGCTGAAAATAATTGTTAAATTATTAGTTAAACTGAATCCGGGCAGAGTAGGGTCATACAGATCAAGGTGACTATTAAATATTCAGACTACAAAGAGTGTGGAAATCCAAGGCTTAAGGGTTAGGCCAGACTAGAAGTAAAGCTTTGACAGTTTTCTCTGCAAGTAGGGAACTTGCTCTCTCTCAGGCTTAATTAAGCATAGCAAGTCAAATGAAAAGTCCTCAGTTTACCATAGTAAAGCACGTTTTTTCGGATTTTTTTGTTTTTGTTATTCAACATCGTGCGATACCACGAGATGATTTTCAAGCAAGTTCTGGTATGCTACAGAATCTAACTTGCCTGTTATCTGCCCTATAGGACCAACACCATGCTTTGTAAAGCAACCTCACATCATAACACTTCGCCCGCCGAACTTAACCGTCTTCTTTGTATACTTTGGTTCCAATTCTTTATTTGGGGACGTCGCACATAAGTTCTTCCATGAGGCCCGTGTAAGTTGAATTAATATTTGGCACTCCAAACAACAGAATTCCAAAAAGAAAGAGGAGAACCCATATGCAACCTGACAAATTCCAATAGCGCCTTTCGATTATTGTGTATAACTTTTGTTTTTTTTTTTTAAACTATGGCATCCCCGAAGTTTGTTTTGCAGTCGCTGTCTAACAGTCCTACTGGCAATGCTTTCGCAATATCCCTCGTGCATTGAAGCTCATATTTGTGAGGAAGTTGCAAAAGGATCTTCAAGCGCTTGCCGAGCAATGAGGGAATCTTCTATTTTTTGATCTTTTTGACTCTAGATCTCTTTTTATTTGCAAATGTTTTATTTTCACGACAATATCTGAGAACGTTTTGAATTTTTTTCGGGAGCTTCTAAGGCAACGAACAATTTCATTAATATTTTTCCAGTCCTGGAACATGTTCCAAAATAGGCGCCTTTCCTCAATGGAGCTCTTGCAACATTTCATTTTAAATTTTTCATACTGCTGTCTACTAAAAATTTTACTTACAGCTAATCTAATCTAATCTCTCTAACGTAAAGTCTAATGTACATGCAGACAATCTCGCTTGGATTCAGGCCTTGAAACAAAAGATCACGCGAGTCATTCGCCAGTTACTAGTCGAAATGCTCGAACTATTCGTTGAAAATTGGACTCAACGGAGGGACCAACTGAGTCGTAGCCGAGGCTAACACTCAGAGAAACTCTTAAAAAAACAAGTAAGGAAGAGCTAAGTTCGGGTGTCATCGAACATTTTATACTCTCGCATGATAAAGTGATAATCGAGATTTCATTATCCGTCATTTACATATTTTTCAAATATCGTATTTGTGTAAAGTTTTATTCCGCTATCATCATTGGTTCCTAATGTATATATTATACAGAGAAGGCATCAGATGGAATTCAAAATAGCGTTATATTGGAAGAAGGCGTGGTTGTGAACCGATTTCACCCATATTTCGTACATGTCATCAAGGTGTTAAGAAAATATTATATACCGAATTTCATTGAAATCGGTCTAGTAGTTTCTGAGATATGGTTTTTGGTCCATAAGTGGGCGACGCCACGCCCGTTTTCAATTTTTAAAATAATAAAAAAAAGCCTGAGTGCAGCTTCCTTCTGCCATTTCTTCCGTGCTGACGTTTTTTGTTAGTCGGTTAATGCACTTTTAGTGATTTTCAACATAACCTTTGTATGGGAGGTGGGCGTGGTTATTATCCGATTTCTTCCATTTTTGAACTGTATATGGAAATGCCTGAAGGAAACGACTTTAGAGAGTTTGGTTGACATAGCTATAGTAGTTTCCGAGATATGTACAAAAAACTTAGTAGGGGGCGGGGCCACGCCCACTTTTCCAAAAAAAATTACGTCCAAATATGCCCCTCCCTAATGCGATCCTTTGTGTCAAATTTCACTTTAATATCATTATTTATGGCTTAGTTATGACACTTTATAGGTTATCGGTTTTCGCCATTTTGTGGGCGTGGCAGTGGGCAAAAATCTTCGAACTTAACCTTCTTATAGAACCAAGAAATAAGTGTACCAAGTTTCATAATCAAGTTACAGCTTGAACGGACGGACGGACAGACAGACATCCGGATTTCAACTCTACTCGTCACCCTGATCACTTTGGTATATATAACCCTCTATCTGACTCTTTTAGTTTTAGGGCTTACAAACAACCGTTATGTGAACAAAACTATAATAATCTTTTTAGCAACGCGGAAGAATGTTGTTTCATATGATAATAAACATTACCCATTATATTTAAGTTTCTGAAACAAGCTAACCGATCAGAGGCCACCTTTTGCATGGAAAACATTTTTATTCGACGTGATATCTTCAAGAAACTCAGCATGGTTTTTTGATTAAGGCAATGGTGCAATCTCCAGAATAATTATTCAGATCCATTCCCTATAGAACATAGTTGCCACATACTGGCCGATCAAAATAAAGTTCTTGTAAATAAGCTGTATTGTAAAGGGTATTATAGCTTCGGTGCAGCCGAAATCAGCATTATGCTTGCATTTTTTGAAAATCGCAAGAACAACATAAATTTTATAAGTGACTCCCGCTGTTGGACCGTTACATGGTACTAGCTGATTTTGATATGAAAAAATCATTGCCGCTAACTGATAATATAACCCTTACACCAAGCGATTGTGATTGTTCAAGTGTTCGTCCTCGTTATGTTTCATTAGCTGAGTTAACTACAATTTTCACCATGTTTCAACTTCCGAAGTTATTTGCTTTCATGATTGTAATTCGGAAGGCTCTTATAGTTAATTAATGGCATTACAAAATGGATAACAAATATAACCAAAACCCTGAATATAACTAGAATAACATACAAGTATATAATAGATCTCGAATCGCTCTGCTTTGTAAACAAATGTTACAAGTCTCGTTATATCGAGTTTACTGCAGTCGTGACAGACAATTTTTTTATCGTAACACAGACATCGTCTAGGTATAGGGTAAATTACCAGTTAGCTATAATATGAGAAGCTATGAGCTATTTGAAATTGTCGTTCACATTCATTTAGCAAAAAAATACCGAATTTGTGTAGATCATCAAATTTGTCCACGTACCTCAAGTTAATTTATTTATTTTTTATTTTTGAACACCTTTGCAAACTTTTCAGATATTTACATTACCTGATTACACGATAGACGCAATTATACCATTAATGGGAACTTACCTGAAAAGAGAAAATAATGTAAAAAGAACCATTAGTAAATATCAATTTGAAACTAAAAAGAACTCTTAAATATCTATGATCTCGTATGCACGTCTTTCAAGGACACAACTTTCCTGAGCAAAGGAAAGTTTTCAAAACGCAATTCATTGCAAAGCTCTGCCAAAAGATGCACCGACAGATAAAATATAAGGCTAAAGCGGAGGTGAGGCGTTAAATTTTCGACTATAAGCCATAGCATCGCTCAATACACATTACGCTCGTCTCTGTTGCCACCTAACCTATGGACTCAAAGTAAACGAACGAAACGTGCAGCTACAAAGCGGACGCAACCTTCTAATAAACGGCACTGTGGCAAAGGTAAAGGAGAGTATAAGTTTTTCTGAGAACAAGTTGGCAACAGATTTGCAAAGTGCTGCGAAAACTGCGGGTCGCTGTACGAAACGAACACACGCATAAGATTAAGGCGTTGAAAGCAATGAAAAGCGAGCAGCAAAAGAGAAGCTTACGCACATGGCGAGGTGGTGGCAGGCAGTGACTAAAATTTTAGAAAACTTTGCCGAGTAGTGAAGTGACAGAGGACAAACTTATTGCGCAAACAGCGTTAACTTTAACTCCAACAACTACTATAACAACACACACACAGACAGACTCACTTGTATCTATTAAAATGAACGCAAACTTTCGGTAACTTAATTTTTCGGCAATGCATTCGAGTTAGCGAGTAGTGCGAAAACTAATAGCAGTTAGAGATCACTGCAAAGCTGTGCAAACACATGCACACAAACAAACACGGATAGCGCATAAATTGCTTGGAAAGCGAGTACTGCAGGTTGCTGATACAAACCGGTAGTGTTCTTTTATGCGGAGCAAAAGCAAAATTATATGCTGCAAGTGGCGACTTCACTGACTACACATTAAGGTAATTGAATTTGAAAAAGATTGGAAAATTGGCTGACTGCCTGCTGGACTTGATCGGCTGCAGCTGGGACACAACTCGGATGACCGAAGCCAGTGAATGCAACAAATTGATTAATTTAATTTCACACAGAGAGAGAAGAAGAACAACTAACCGTACATTTATGTAAGCGAAATGGATACTGTGTGAATGAGAGCATTAAGATTATTAGAAAATCGTGTTGGCTTTTGAAAACGACGAGGTACATATAAGTATTAAATAGAGCGAGAACAGTTGGATGCTTTTTGAGTAAAAATATTTCAATTGTGGCAAATGGTAGCAAAAGTAGGTTGGTGCAAATAAATAGTATATAAATAATATAGACATATGTGTAAATAATAAACGCTACATAAGTATATATGAGCAACTATGAAGGAGTTCACGCATTAGAATGCGGCGTAAAATATCGGAAGTTAGAAATTCTTAGATATTTATAATTTTATTTTGAAATAACACGGCCGGGAATTGTAAAGGCGACGCGTTTGCGAGCAAGCCTAACTTTACTATCGCTAGAATGAGAATTGCTCGGAGCCTTGCCACTACTAGTATCGTTTGACCTGTGGTCAAGTCCTCCTGCGATTAAGCGTTTCGCTTAGCTTACAGTAGTAGAAGTCCTTTGAAAGCAAACGTGCTAAAAAATAATATCAATTCTTTATTTACTGTCCCGCCTATGCAAGAAAAGGCTGAAATTTATTAGATTTCTCAACTGCAGCAGGGAACCCGCTTGAACAAAGATAAAACTTGGTGATTGATGCAACTGTCACGTCTTCCAAGCGATGGTAGCTGCCATAAAGTTAGCAGTACTTGTAGATCTACTGCTCCGAAACCCAGCCTTCTTCAGAGTGATTACCATTCAGGTAATAAGCAGCGATATTAGCCGGGAGTTCGTTGACTGTGTAGTCAAGCTTAGTGGAAGGATGTCTACACTCCTTATTCGTTATTGAAGGAAACTGCAAGCCTGATGAGTTTGCTAGAATAAGTATTTTAATCTCAACAACTTAGGAGCTCTATTGGTTTCTTGTGGTTCTTTGTTATAATTCACATTACTATTTTGCCGAATAATTTTAGTTGAAGGGGAAACAAAATATTCTTTGGTATTTTAGGAGTTAGTAGTTTCTTCAAAAAAAAATTTCACTGATCCTCCCTAATGTGGCATGTGCAATAAATTTTAAGTGCAATTTTAACAAACCATTTGCGGCCGCAACGACAACTGTCGGATTCACACATGAATATCAGTATTTACATTAGCTTAATTTAAAGTAAATCCTGCAATGAATGCACAAACCAGCCATTTCACACAGCCTACAGCCGCGCCAACAACTCAAATGTTAACTACACGCACAACACACAAGCAAACGGATAAAGACAGGCATTAATTTATGCAAATACATGTGTGCTGTGTGTAATTTTCATGCAAATAAGTGTAGGCATAACTGTAAATATGCGTTTGTGTCTATAAAAGCTGTCGACATGATGTGCAACAAGCTGATGCATGCCACATCCTGTGCACCCACAACAATACAGCTTAAGCAGAAGCATCAATGACAGCAATCAACTAACAAAAAGTATCTTTATTTAACTCCACCACAAAATACACTTTGCCAAGCAGAATTTGTCAGACAGCAATTACTTTCAGTGATATCAACTTTTATTAGCGGCAAATATTCATTCAAATATTTATTATAAGGAACTAATAAACGTTCTTATTGTAATGTACTGATTGTATGGTGACATATTTAGTGACAGAATAAATACTGTACCGAATAGACCATTTGGATTTACAATAAAAATTATAATTGATGCTCCTTTATATCCTTAGAGCTTCATTTAAATATATTTTGAGCAGAGAAAATTACAAATAATGCATACACAAACGGAGAGGAGACTCTATAACAGTTCATTAAACCGATAATTGAGGTAATCCCGACTTCAACCCTTAAGGCCGCAAAACGATCACCCATCTTGTGACCCCAGCATTGGATAATATTCCATCGAATAGACCACTTCCAGCACGCAGTGACGAAAATATAGCAGCCGTAGCTGAGAGTGTACACGAAGACCGTGGTCAGTCGAATCGGAGCCGATCGCAGCAGCTCGGACTGACGTATGGATCGACTTGTCGCTCTTTACGTCGAGATCTTAAATTGAAAGCGAACCAAATACAGTTTGTGCAAGAACTGATATCGCTCGGGGGGAGCCTGCTTTAGAAGCTTCAAAAAATCGTTTTTCTTTTTTGTATTGCTTAAATCTCTTTAAAAATAATCTAAGAATATGTCCCCAAAGTTTTAGGTGGGTATTCGAAATATCTTCGGAGCTAGATTTCTTGGTTTTTCATTTTTACGATTTTTCTTAATTGGCGGGCAGGATAGAAAAAAAGTAAACGTCCTATCGAAACGAATCAAAATGCGTTGTATTTGGAATTAAATTCTCTTCTAGATGAACCTAAAATACCTTAATAAAGTTAACACTAATCCGGTTTTTAAACGATTTAAAGTAAATTTTTTTTAGTCTGCGAAAAATTGTTAAATTTTTCACTTTTTGTTGAATTCTCTTGGTTCACCTAGGAATTACACTATTGAAATTTAAAAATTTCTTTTGTTTTTTTTTTGTTTCAGTGAAAATTGCGACCTGCGCCTCCGTAAATTTCTTCGAACACGAAGAATATCTAATGTATACTAATAAAGAATTTGAGAAGAGTCTTCAAATATATAAGATTAAATCCTAAAAGTTTCATTTCAATCAGAAATTTCTTTCTTTTCCAAAAAAATCCTTGAAAATATAGATTTTTTGAAGCCTCTAAAGCAGGCTCCCCCCTTAAGCCTCATCGCTTTGCTCTATAAACTTTTGAAAGGTTCCAAGAAAGTCCAACGTTTTCGAGCTAAATTTTTATTCAGCGATGAGGCCTATTTCTGGATCAATAGGTATGAAAACAAGCAAAGTTGCCTCATTTTCGACGAAGAGCAACCTGAAGAGATTCAAGAACTGTCACCTCATGTAGAAAAAACAACGGTTTGGTGTGGTTTTCGGCCGGTGGAATCATCGGTCCATATTTCATTAAAAATGATGCCGGTGAGAACATAACCATGATAACCGACTATTTTTGATGCCTGAAATTGAAGGTCGTAATCTCAGCGACACGTGGTTTCAATAAGACGGAGCCAACATCGATCAAAAAATTTATTGAGAGAACACTTGTGATATCACACCGTTAGACTTTGTACTGGGGGGTATGTAAAGTCTGCAGCCTTTGCGGACAATCCCGCTTTGATTTAGTACTTGGAGCAAAACATCTCGCGAGCCATTCGCCGGTTGCCAGCCGAAATGCTCGAACGAGTCATGGAAAATTGGCTTCAACGGATGGACCATCTGAGACGTAGCCGTGGCCAACATTTGAAAGAGATAATCTTCAAAAAATCGCAATCAAATTTGAAGTTTCTGTGTTTTTTCTTTAAAAAAGTAGCGAACCTCGAAATGGATTACCCTTTAGATTTAGTAACAAGAAATTAACCTTTCTAGCATAGAAAAACAGCAAAATCGCTTTGGACAGTGTTATTTCGTGGTATCACTGTTCAAATTCGAAGAGGTTCCAAGGATATTAACTTGACATTCGCTCAAATACGACCATCAAAAAGCAACAAGTATTCAGTTAATGGCAGAAGAAATAGTGTGTATAATGAAACCCAAAGAATTCATATCGACCTTTTGAAGTCGACTGCCAATCACCGAAGACATTTATATACCATATATTCACAATATGGATGAAAGACAAGAAATGCAAGTCATATGCACAAAGCATCAGAAAGTAATAAACGTATGATATTGGAATACAAAAAACATACGCCAGTACTTGTTGGAGCAGTTTATTGAAGTCTCATACACCATGTAACGCGATGCAGGTAACCGTGAAGTCTGAAAGTACTTTAAAATATACTCGGATTTGCGACTGCGAAGGTATTTGTTCCATGCAATCTTTGCTTTCCTACTCACCACAGAAAAGCTTAAATTTGGACGGAACGGGAATGTGCAACATATGCCACATTAGAATATATTATGTACATATATGTCTATGAATTGGTATGTCGCTGGTTAAGAGGTTTTTCATTTGCTCATTTCATTCTACCTCAAGCTTGCATACTTTCAAAGTGCAGCCACAGAATCAGCAGCAGCAACAGGAGCAAATGTGAAATATTTCTAGGTTGGCATTCGCCACACTGCCATTGTGCTTCCGAGATTTGAGTTGTCTGCATTTCCGTGGTTCAGCAAATTTAGCCAAGCATAACGGTGTGCACTTGAAACTCGACTTGAAGTTGTGGAGAATGTTGACTGTCATGCAAGCTGGTAGAATGCATAAGCTTTTGAGGTGAGAGGAGTGGAGGCGTGCCATGTGAAGTTATGCACAAATTGTGATCTTCAAGCTGAGATTTACGTGGCATTCGTGCGACAAAAAATATGCAGAAGTAGAGTAATAAACAAGCAGCAGAATGCAAGTTAGAAAATGCATTGTACTGTTGCCCACTTGAAAATCTGGAAGTTCGTACAATAAGCTGGCATGACGAAAGGTGGAATGCGAGCAAATTAAATAATATTGAAAAATATTTTAAATATATAAATGGTAGTGTAAAAGTAGAAAAATATTTAATAATGCATATTATATACACTCAGATTAAATGGCATGCCGAGCAGTGGGAAGAAAAATATTTCAAGTACATAATGGAGTTGAAAACGCTAACAAGAAGAAATATTAACAACTGCGATTCTCAATATGTTTGCTTGAGATATCATAATAAGGGACTATTATCATACCAAGACTTTTTGTTGTATTTTGATTTTCAGATTTTCATTACGGCATAGTATGGAGTTTGTCAATATTAATTGAATGTATTTTTTTTTCATTGAATTCAGTAATTTTATCTTGGAAATACAAGTATACAATTTTATTCTTAAAATAATTGTTCTCCAATTGCAAATTTTCGTGCGCTTTTGCTATTTTATTTTAATGAAAATATTAAACATATATAAAATAGTTCTCACTCAAGAACTGTAGCCATTGCACTACCGTAAACGCCGTAAATGTGCTGATTTTGCCTTGGAACAACTTGGAAACGATAACGATTTTTTAAGAAAATCATTTGTTCCGATTAGGCTTATGACCGCAATTGGAAGAAGTTGATCTCGAAACATTTGGTTCCAACAAGACTGGACTACGTGCCACACAGCACGTGTAACAACCGAATTATTGCGAGAAAAGTTTGGAGATTCGATTACTTCAAGGAATTGTGTTATTGAATGGCCTCAAAGAAGTTGTGTTTTAACACCATTAGATTACTTATTGTGGGGTGCATTGAAGTAATTGGTCTTTAGGACTAAACCAGACTCTATTCAAATCTTAGAGGCCATTTGAATAATATTATATTCAGAACTGAATTATATAATTGTACTTCGCTTTAAATAAAAAAAACATTTGAATTGCCTTAACAATTTGTATTTTTTTCTTTTGAAATGAAACCATATCACTGTATATATACATATATTTCAATAGTTTAAGTCTTCAAAATCGACATACGAAAATTTCCAATGCATATCTCAAATAGATAGTTTTTAAGTTACAGCCTTTTAAAGTGTAGCCATTCAGTTCAATCAGTTAGTCTCTAAACGCGTTTTACTCGAAACAGCTTTTTCGAGTATGCTGTAGTGATAACTCGAGGTTAAATCCATGATCGGTTTTCTGTTTGCGGTTCTTTATATATAATTTTAGATACACTGATCTATCCGACTTTTGGTCTGTACAAATTTTGGCAGAGCAAAACGACCAGGGTAAAATTCAAAATTGTTTAAGCGTCGCCATTTTTCATATTTTTTCAAAGGTCATTGCACGGAGAATATCTTTTAGTTTAAGGGAGATCTCATATAACTAAAAAATATTTAATTTTTTTTCAAAAATTTTACTGTGTATTCTTGAAACATCTATAAATATACTCTGAATCAATCAAAATAGTAGGAGTAGTTTTGTTTTTAATTCCCAAAAATCGACATTTTTTAGGCTGTAACAATGGGTGCACCCCTGGAAAACTATTAATTCCACCAAAACTAGGCATAGCTATCCAGCAAAACCTGTTCCAAAGGTTTACTCGTGACGGCTTATTTCCTAATCTTTCGGACCTTTTGTTTCATGATTTAAAATATTAATATTTCTTATATTTTTAATAAATGCGTAAGAACTTTTGTCAAGAAAACTTGGCATGCAAAGGGTTATATTTCAAATTTATGGTATGTCCTAAAACACTGATTGATATAAAAGCACGCCACGATCGGGTGAGGCTGATCTTAATGGTTTCTCCAAATGTGCGAAAATTACAAATATGCAAAATATTTTCAGATATCTTCCCAATTTTTCGAAATGCGTCTTTGGTATATGACATTGGGGAAAATTTTGTACAGATTACGCTTATTAACTAGTTCTTCAGGTGATGCCCACAAGTGGTTTCTTTAAGTTATGTTGATTAAGGGTTCAGTAGTGTAATTTAATATATCGTGGGGAGTATAAACAACTTTTTTCGGAATTTTTTGAAGACATCTGTCGGAGAAATGGCTGGGTGAATAAGATGCGTTTCTTCACTGGCGGATACGATTTCTCATGTTTGGATCATCTGAAACACAAAAACCCAATTTATTCTCAAAAAAGTATGTGCATGGCTATCGACCCTACTAGAATCATAAGAAAATGCTGATAAATGAAAAAGTAATCCACTTTTTTTTTAATTTTTCCAATGTTTTTTTACATTCATTTTGTCATAAAATTCTCAATAAATTATTATGAATCTAGTAGGGACGATAGCCAGGCGTTTTGTGAACATTAAAAAAAAAAATTAAGCAAAACGGTTGAGTAGTGCTTTTCTCATGACTTTCAAAGAAGTTTAGCAGCTAATGTAGCTTATTCTATCAACTTTTAACTTCGAAAGAATGAAAAAGGCTAATGATAAAATGAACTAAAGGGTTGACAACGAAATAAAGACTTCTCTCTAGCAGGAGCATTTTTGTAAACGTATTACTATCACATAGTTGCCACATTGTAACTGAAGACAGCTTCTGCTGACGTTTCGGTTGATAACCAAGCAGCTCTGGTTGTGGAAAATAATAGAAAAACTACCACAAATAAGTAAATAACCAAAACGTGACAAATAGTTTGCTTTAGCGCAAAAGTCATAAATTATAAATGATATTACAAGTGTAACGAGAAAAATGTTATGCAACTGCTCGCAGCGAAACTGGAAGAAAAGAAGAAACGTCAGCATCAAATTCCGCTCAAATGGGGAATACTGCGAAAGTAAATGAATTGGAAGAGTAGAAAAAAACGAAAAAAAAAAAATTGCTGGCAGTGCAAAAAGAGAGAAAATCATGAGAATTCAATGTTTGAATAAGTAAACGCAATTACTAGTGCATAGCAAATATTTGTTAGAAATTCTATTTTGACTTTACGAAATCACTTTATATTGTGATTTTTACTATAGAAAGATGGCTTAAAAAGTTTACTCTAAGATTTGAGTGATTCTTCTTTACTGTCGTAGGAACCGCTTACGCGGTTATAGCCAAGTTAACAACAGTGCCCCAGCCGTCTCTTCTTTTCGCTATTGGGAGCCAATTTGAGATATCAAGTGTAGCCGGTCCTTCTCCACATGATCTCTCCAACGGAGTGGAAGTCTTCATATTCTCCATCTTCCACCGGCGCGCTCTGAATCGAAAACAGTTTAAGCTGAAGTGTTCTCTTCCATCGGGACAACATGAGCCAGCGCAGCCGCTATCTCTTGATTCGCAAAATGTCGCCGTACAACTCACCGTTTCAACGATTGGGGTACTCGCCGTTACCAATGATAAAGGACCGTAAATCTTCCGCAAAACCTTTCTTTCTAACATTCCTAACGCAGACTCTTCAGATTATGTCATTGTTCATGCCTACGCACAATATAGAGGACGTGAATGACGAGGGACTTGTAGAATTTGGGCTCTGCTCGTCGAGTGAGAACTTTACTTCTGAATTGCCTCAAGTCCAAAGTAGCACCTGTTGGCAAGAGTGACTCTGCGTTAGATTTCAAAGCTGAGGTTGATGCTGGACTCCCTCTTCTTCGACTACAAAGTTATGACAGTCAATAGTGACATATAAGTCAAGTCGCGAAAGCGATGACATATTTCGTCTTGTCCTGGTTCACAACCAGACCCATAGGCTTCGCTTGCTTATCCAGTCCGGAGAAAGCAAAACTAACGGCGCGATTGTGGAGGACCTGATATCAACATCATTGGCGTTCGCTAGAAGCTGTACACTCTTTTAGAAGATTATATCATCTGTATTTAGCTTTGCAGCTCATATTATTTTCTACAGCAATATATTGGAAAAGTCACACGATAAGTCTGAAACCTCGCTTGATATCGAACGGATCGGAGAGCTGCTTCACGATCCCGGCGAAGCTTTTAGTGTTGCACAACGTCTGCTTACTCAACCGTATTAGCTTTGCGGTAATACTAAGTTCAGACAAAGCGGCTTAGAGCACATGTTTTCATCCGACCATATCTTGCAAAAAAGTTGATGTTTGCACCTTGTCAGTTTTTCGCCGCCTTATTTGAATAGCTCCGCCGGTAATCCAATGGCCCCTGCCGCTTTGTTGTTCTTCAGGCGGGTAATTGATTTTCGAACCTCATCATAGTCGGGCAATGGAACGTCTGCTCCAACGTCATCCAGTGGAGAATCGGGTTCGCCATCGCCAGATGTTACACTTTCACTGCCGTTTAGCAGGCTGGAAAAGTGGTCCCTCGCTAACTTCGGTATGCTCTGAACATTATCCACCAAATCACCACTGTGGTTCCTAAAATATATGTTCTGGTCTTAAAACTTTTCGGTCGCCGCATCTTTTCGTAGAACTTTCGAACATTACCCCAGTCGGCCAGCTAACATTTCGACCGCACACATTTCGGCCCCTTTTGTTTTGTCTGCATGCATGCCGATCCCTTTACGAGTCTCGGTATCTATCCCACCCCGCTCGCGTTATCACCAATTAGAACATTACGAGGTAGACTGTCCGCTTTCTCTCCACGCCGCCACGACAGTCCTCATGTTAATGATATCAAGAGGTTATTAAAAGTTCTGATAGAGCAGTTCTTGGTTCAATACTCCAATATTTCAGCATATTAAAGTCATAAAGAAATATAGATAAATTTATTAAATTATAACCACATCACGACTTCAAACTATTCAACGCGCTATTTACTTTGAAAAAGATAACCACAGTATGCGCATAAAATATAAAGCTTTTCGTTACGCATGAGAAGCGTTATCAAAGCTCTTTAGAACCTGCAGGAATGCCAGCACCTGCGCTTCATTCAAAAGGTAAACGAAAGGAGAATGTCTAGGCAGATCTCAGCATTTACACGCGCTATTAAATACTCGCTATGCTGCATGACAACTCCGAACGATATGTATTCCCAGACTAGCCAAAGCAATGAGAAAGCGACGCAGCAATGAATGAAGAAAAGCGAAGAACCACCTGAATGTCGGCATTTGAGGCGCTTCTGAAAAAATGACATGAATGTCGATGGTGGTAATGGCGGCGGCGGTCGTTAAAATCAGTAAATGCGTTTAACTGGCGGTAAGTGGTGCAAAGCGTTGAAGAATGCCGGCGAAAGGAATGAGCTTGGGGCGGCAAAGCTGTCCGAACACCACTCGCAGCTTCACTCAGCGCTCACCGTGAGATATGCCTGTTTGTAGGAATCATAATCCGTATAATATACGTAAGCACATATAGTCACCGACGCTCTGACCAGGCAAATCGCTATGACTCCACAACCACGATGCGAATTGGGGCAACTCTGCGTTTGTAACTACAGCCGTTGACTGTTTCGTGCATAAGGAATGTGGAACGCGGTGTGTTAGCGCGCGTACTGCGGACAACACTTTGCCCTTCCGGCTACATTTTCATGCTATTCATTTTGACGCTTTCCATTTATGGTTACAAGCACTCATTTTTCGGTTTCGGTTAAGTTGAGGGTTGCTGGTTGCAGCTCTACAGCGTTGTTGGCGGTTGGTGGTTACAGCTACAGCCATATCGGTGTGTGAGAAGCGTTGGCGTATGCACGTTTCATCGTATTAAATGAACTGATTCCTGCTTCGTTGGTTACAAAAGTGCAGACACGTGCCATATGGAAGCTGCTACCACACTACCCTTCGGCGGTTTAGAAAACCAACGTCCTCTTGCATTTAACCTCTGTTCGTCTTCTGTTGCAACCACCAGGATGGTGCACAGCTTTTATTTTAAATTAATGTTGCAAGCATGGTTTAGAAATATATGTTGCAAAAGCGATTGATTTATTTTTTCTGTTATTTTTGTATTTGCCACCCTTAGTTGTCATTTTTGCTTCTATTCGCTGTCGCGTGTCCAGTCTCGCATTTCATTTGGTAGTGTTGACAGTGACTTTCGAACGGTTATTCACTCTTTAGCAGATTTGTAATACATCACTGCATGATTAATTATTTTAGCTGTCAGAACCGAATCGATAAAAATCGTATTGTTGCCAACAACATTAAGCTACTTTTTACCTCGTTTTATTGCACGCTGAACAACCTTAAGATACCTGAGAGAAGCAATATTATGGGCAACCATGAATCGGTTTCGCACCACATTTACTCTAGTCGATTAAGGGCATCCTCAGAGAAGCCGTAAAGTGCGCAGTGAAGACGCTATTGCTGCTGTGAAGCAGAGTATCGAAGAAAACCTGAAAGAATCCATTCGCCATTTCGCGCAACAATTGGAGCTGTGTCCATACATTTTTTAGTAAATTTTGCGCAAGGATCTTGGTTTGCCAACTTACAAATTCTGCCTCATATGAGAGTTGAAGCCGAACGACAATCAATGAATTTTTCGTGCTTGGATTGTAGTATGCTGTTGTGGATGACCTTCGATTCAAACAGGAAGGCGCTACATAAAATACAACCAACGGAACATCCATTTTATTGAAGGAAAGTTTTGGTGTAGATATTAATCTCACGTCGTTGGCCTTTTTGTGGAATTATGTTAAGTCGCTTGTCTACGCAGATAGGTCCAAGACGATTGACGCGTTGGAAGAAAATATACGGGCTTAAGCAAAACCTAGTCGAAAATTTGACCTCTCGGTAGGTATTTATTTCAGGCAGTAGTGGTTAGGAGTACTGTACTCATGGACTCAATTAGCAGTGAATACGTCAATTTGATAGACTATCGTGGTATCTTATACTGTTGCTATCTCCTTTCATCGTTGCGCTTAAACCATTTGGTGCTTTCAAGAAACTATTCTCGTATCTGTCCGTTCAACTATTTGTGGATAACCCCCCGTCAAGATTTGTGCTTAATGGGTTCTAAGTACTTTGTATCGCGTTTGTCATAGAGCTGAACATTCACAGAGAAAGTGGGAAACTGTTTCTGTGTTCCATTCTACCTAGGATCTGTAAGAAATATTGTTATAAGGAAGAACTCGAGCTTTGCCAAACTCGTCTGCATTTCCGTAGCCGAAAATGTTCCTGCGACCTGAAACCCAAATTATGACATAGTCGAGTTGGCCTGCCAGTGAGCTTGAAGCTTTCCTGCAATTGTTTACATTGCTGCCTGGCTATCCGCGAATTCCGCAACCTCCCGTAGTTATTCAATAGGACTCCACATTTATTCTCTATGCTGGCTGGCAGAGTTTGGGAGACAGATAGAAATGAAAGTCGTAATTTCTCCTCCCATTACTCCACAGTCCAGTTTGGACCCGTCGCCATAAAGAGAGGTAGTATCTTCCTGTCCTACTGAACGTCTTCTATATTCACGTCTAAAGGGTATCACCCGAAAGTGACTACTAAAATCTAACCTTGGGAGGATATAGTCTGATTTCCTTAGAGTAAGTTGGTTCAAGATGGCGTTGAGTTCATATTCTTTCCGGTCCAATCTCCTAATTCTATTATCCTAAGAAGAGAACTTGCTGTTACGTTCTGTGTGGATTATGGGCAGTTGATGGAACAGCATATTAAGCGCTTCGGTCGGACCTGACTTAATGACCCCGGTGCTGGACAACCTGCTATTTGCTTCAGTATCTCTAAATGCTAAAAATCGACGGCTTTTTGCAGATTTTTAAAGAAAAGTTTCGCAAATACCATTTGTAGAAAACAGCGATTCTAAATATCCGGAAATAATTTGTTGGACCTATCGTTTATGAATATTTAGCAAAAGCTCACACAGAGTCTCAAATCATTGAGACCGACGCCTAAAATAGGGCTTCGAATGCCTTTGGCATCTACCGTATTATCCGCATATGGCCACTAGCGACGCTACGACAATAGGACAAATATACCTTTTACGATTTTTTGTAATTACTTCCCTGAGAAAATTGTAAAAAACTATAAATCACCTAAAATTATCTGTATATATGTATGTTCCAGTATAAGAACAACATTGTCGGGTAGCGCTAAGTGTCAAAGAGATACATATTGCATTAAATTCGTCGCGATAAGTAGCACAGGTTGCTTTCCGCCAGCGAAAATAGCGGTGCGTGATAAATCGGTGCTGACATTTTGCATAAGTTCCATATGGCGACTGACACTGGTATGCACGCACATAATGGTTTAATGACAACATTTAGCTGTCTGTCTGTCTGTGTGTCTTCCTGCCGAGCGACAGCGCAGGGTAAGAGGAAGGGTGAGAAAAATGTCGGGGACCAAAGCGGCAAACGCCCCCATTATTATTTTACATTACGCGGTTGCTCCCCAGTGTGGCTGCGTGAAGCGCTGTCTTCGCCTTTGCCATGAGCATAATCGCCGCACACTACACTTATGTAAGGCCAACCATATACTGTATGCATGCACACATTTTATTGTTGTTGCAGGTTATTGATGGCTGTAGCCATTACCATTACAAGTGGCGAAGTGGCTGCACACTACACGCTGCCGCTGCCGCTGCTGGTATTTCCTTTCGCAAATCAAGCAGCTCAACAGATTTGCATAGAATTTGCATAAATTGCGCGTTTCCCTTTAGCTTTTGCCCTTGTTTTGCTTTCAATTTCATTTTTATTGAAATCTGTCTACGCTCTACGCCAACGAGCCCCATTTTTGTGCCCCCAGAACACACTCAACAGCAACAGTGCGGCATTCTGCTTTGTGGCATTAAAGTCGCTGCCGCTAGACACACCACATTCGCCAACATAATGAATTTAAATATTTTGTTGTGTGAGTGGCTTTGTAATAAAAAGTGAAAATAAAATAAACCAGTGCGTGAAAAAAGTATGCTGAAATAAAGAATAAAAGGCAATAAGGCAACGCACACTCAACGCTAAAGTGGCTACCCTTCGAGCGTCGGTGCCGCTCTATATACACTAGGGTGGGTTGAAAATAATAATGAAATGTGAAGTGTCTTCCTTAGCAATAGCCTTTATTGATTCTGCCTTCATCTAAATAATATCTAAGCACTATAACATATAACCACATTGGAAACGGTGATCTAGATAAACCCTCAAGTGGAATACATCGATAAAACAATTTAATGAAGTTATTATTCATCGCATTTTCGTTCGAGGGTGTCGTGCCAATTAAAGTGATCTTTCAATTCCATGTTTGTAGGCACCAAAATGTTTCAGACTCAACCAACCATAATCTGTTTATTGGCTTTAAATTTCTTTTCTCGGAGCATTCTCGTAAGGTTGCAAAAAGTATCACTGAGAGCCAGCTCCGGAGACTGCGGTGTAAGCGGAAAGAATACGAAGCCGCAATTCCACTATGTCAATTATTTTGAGTTCATGGTTAGCCAAAATAATTTTATTGATTTTACAAGTTTTCGTGTCTACAATAGTTTCCAAGCCATTTAGGACTGGCTACTAACTTTTCCGATCACTTGGTAACAAGATCTTTTTTAGTATGGAAAATTTTCAGAAAAATATCAGAAAAAGCTAGATTTAGACAGAAGTTGGGAAATATTTCACATATAGAGAAAACGAATGATATGTGGGATGAGAGTGGATTCAGTGGGTATTCTAGTCTAGAATCAAAGGAAAACACAAAACAAAAATTATTTTTTATATTCAAAGTCTAGCTATTCAAAAATATGTCTAGAAGGGGATTTTTCAAAATTAAAATTATTTTCGGAGATAAAGGCATTTTATTGACCCGGCATCGAAACTTCGAAAAACAAAATACTCGAATTCGAATTTTTGGTATTCGGTAACTCAATTTTCGCATTTTCAATCCTATTTTTGAATAAAAAAATAAATATATATTCAAAGTTTTACTCTTCAAAAATATATCTACAAGAGGATTTTTCAAACTATTTTTGGAGATAACGGTATTTTACTGACCCGGTATCAGAACTGGTTTTACTCGATTCCAAAAAAATTACTCGAATTCGTTTTTTTGTATTCCGTAACTAGATTTTAGCATTTTCAATTCTATTTTCGAATAAAATATTTATTAGATTTGAATAAAATTTATGTAGAAAGCAGAAACGAAAAACGTTCGTATTTATTCTGATACAGGGTGGTACAGCTTTCGCATAATTATAAGGTAGTTCCGATTTTCGAATAGAATATAATTTCGAATCGGGATAGATAATCACGATTTCTCAGGTTTTAGTGGACCGATTTACCTGACACTTTTAGAGAGTCTTTTTTTATAGACTTGTCTATTTCTGGCACTATCCATATTTACAAAATGAGTTTCAAAAAAATCAAAACAGTCAAAAAAAGTGGTACGAAAATTTTTTTTGGTTTTCGGGGCGTCGTTTGTTCGGGCAGCCGCTATTTCGTGAAAAAAAAATGTTTTCTTAACTTTCTGTAGAACTATAAATTCCGACATTATTCTAGAATAATACTTTTTTTGGTTTAGGATTGGAGCAGATTAGCTAGGAGGGTTGAAATCGTGGGTATGTTGCTAATTTTTTGGGGGCTCCACACTTCATCAGCTGCTGGTTTTTGAAATTTATATCTTGTAACTTTAATAAAGAACTGTTAAAAAATTATATAAAAAATATTAATTGTCTATTGTCAGTTCAAAAATTACCTGAATGTAATGCCTCTACAACTGGGGGGTATATTCTACCTCTTAAGATGAATAATTCCTTTAGACACATTGAGCTAAAACATGCTCTCACTGAAGGACCACACTAATATTTGTACACACATGGAATATATGTATGTATTTACGCATGCACGCATTCACTCATTGTCTTCCGCATTGACAGCTTCCCATGCCACGGTAAGACAAGATATACCCTTCCCCTCTTTGACACATGCGGTGTGAGTTAATGTCTCAATTATGCACGCTAGGATTACTTCCTTCCGCCACCCTTGTCTCAGCGCTCAGCGGTTATTATTTTCCCTCAAAAGCAACTTATACGAAAATCAACGAAACCAGCGGTATAACTTTAAGGCGTTGCATGCCGCATATGTCAGTTCGTTAAAGCACCACCGCACAGCATACAGAAAATTGCACTTGTGTGCGAAATAAAAGAAAACCCATTGATTTATTTAAAAAGTTGTTGACACTTGTCAGCAGCTATAAAGAATCTTTACGCTGCAGGGCTAAAATGAAAGCAGACCGCACTCCCATATGAGCTTACAACAAGCGCGAAGGCAAACACATACAGTTACACCAACCACCAACCAAGCGAGTGCTGCCAGCCAACCCACAAATAAACCAAGAATCCCGCGTAGCCACCAAACCAGCACACATACACGTATTTGCAACTTTACTCGCATAGTTTTGTGATTTTTGCTATTTGAGATATTGTTTCTGCTTTCAACGCCCATCGATTTGTTGGCCATTAAATGCCCTGCGAGCAAATCCCTGTGGTGGCGCTGCTGCGCACGTCAACTTCGATTATTTGCTGCAATTTGACAATTTAGTTTCGGGTTGAATGGAGTGTTGATTTTTGGTTTCCTGTCTGCCTCCCAGCGCCTGCCACCGCCGCCGGTTATTGTAACCCTTTTCGCAATACGCTCGAGGAGTGTTTTTGCTGTTGCCACCGCCTTGCCTGTCTGACGATTTGCTTTTCATTTGGCGATTTTTGATTTACACATAAGTCTCGTAAGCGTATACACGACGGCATCAATTTATTTCTCCCCTTGTTATTTTTACGACTGCTTGTGGTTTTATTCGAAATTACAAATCGCAAATAAAAGTTTATTTTACAATTGAATTACTTGTTCGATTGCAAGGCAGATTAAGCGATTTATTCGTGAGCCCTAAATCCACTTAACAAAATCTTGGTGGAAAGGTACATACATATGGGGCGCGCTCATGCGAGTGGCAAAGTAATCAGATTCAATAAAAATAGAAATAATCATGAATCGGTTTAGGGAACTAATATTTTACCTGAAGTCACATGAGCATCTCTTGCATCCTTGACTGGTTTTATATCAAATGGATTCAAATAGAGCTACGAATAGCTTTTGAATCAAGCAGAAACTTCGGTTGTTCTGAATACCCGCGACAGATGCCATTTTTTATAGCATAAAAGGCCAAAAGAGATCTTTCTTATGATTTTGATAGATCAGTTTGAATGGCAGCTATAAGCTACAGTGGTTAAATTCGGAGATAGTACCTTTGCGTTTGATAAAAATCTATGCTGAATTTCGTTAAGATACCCCCACAAATCAAAGAGTTTTCCATGAAAAGACTTGAGTTTGATTAGTCATTGTATGGCAGCTTTGTGCAATAGTTGTCCGATATCGGCGATTTCGACAATTGAGCAGCTTCTTTGGGAGGTTCGTGAGAACATGGTAATAAGTGCTCAAAAACACAGCGCCATTGGAGAAAGTCTACCGTTGGCATTATTTCGAAAATACGATATTACCAATAAAATCTACTTTGAAAATGAATACAAAGTCTAATTGGGCTGCAAAAGCATATGGGAGGACGCCATTCTTGAAGAGTACCTTCCTCGGAGCATAAGGTAATGGTATGCAGACGGCTCGAAAACGGCAGATCGAATTGGGGCTAGTATATGGGTTCAGGTACTAAACTGCCAGTTGTGCAGAGATCATTCTACACAGAAACTATCACGAGGTATGAATTGTCATACTAGGTGATGGTCAAGCGGCACTTCAGGCAATCTCATAAGCTGAAATTGATTTCACCAACAATGGTACTGGAGTATAGAAAAGTGCTTAAAAGCTGGACATAATGTCCTACTACTTGTAGAGTGAATTCCCGAACATGCTATGGCAACCAGTCCAGCAGAGCCAGTTTCTTTCTTTGCTGTGGGCTGCCACACTTTACGAGAGGAGCTTCAGGAAGAGGATAAAGGGAAAGTAGAAGTCGACACTGGCAGCAAGTCTTGGGCTTTGTGAGGCGAGGTTGTTTCTTGGAGAGTACCATATAAAACGGTTCAAAAACTAAGTGTCCTTCTCAGAAACAAATTAAGACAGCTTGTAGGATTTTGTACAGATCACTGCAGGTTGCGGTGTTATCTGATACAAATTAAAGTACTGTTCCACAGATCAGTGTCGCTTTTGCGACCAAGTAGCAAAGACACATACACCTGGATTGCAGCGAGGGAGCGCATTGCAACCATTAACGCAGGAGATTTACTAAGTCTCTTTGAATTCACTGAGTTAAGCGAAGTGTACGAAAAGGAGAGCGTACAATAGACCATGGCTTGCAGTGCAATCCTCAAAAATTAATCAAATTTAATATATACTCTGTTTAGACTATAATAACCGGCGTCCGCGAAACCCAGTTATCTAGTAGTAGAACACAAGAGGATACGATAACGGTTCTAGGGTGTCCTTCAGATTACAGTTTTCTGCGATTCCGTTGTGGCCTGGCACCCATACTTGTCTTATCACAAAGACACTCGATGCTAATAACCAGCTCTGAACGCACTACTAATGACTTCACTTCTCTGAAGGAGGCTGCACTCCGAAGCAGTAAATCTACTGCTACCCTAATGGCTGCTACTTCGGCCGGGAAGACACTTTAATAGTCAGGAAATATGAAGCTGGAGTTGATAGGGAGCTCATGACAGTTCACCAATCTTCCCCCCCAAGCTTTGACCAATCCCTAAAGAAGCTCAGTGCCTTCTCCTCTAACGGCTTCTTCCCACCCAGAACTCCCTTGCCGGTATATGGGAACAAAAGGAGCCGCCAGAGTTCGGTTTGGCGACT
The DNA here is from genome assembly GCF_024586455.1 of Bactrocera neohumeralis. Classification (NCBI taxonomy): domain Eukaryota; kingdom Metazoa; phylum Arthropoda; class Insecta; order Diptera; family Tephritidae; genus Bactrocera; species Bactrocera neohumeralis. The sequence continues at coordinate 38,942,639 of NC_065923.1, read as the reverse complement.
CCATGAAGCAAGTGATCCGGTTTGAATTCAAAGTGAATGAGGATTTCCGAGTGTTCAGGTACGTGTTCTTTTAGGAACCCAGAGTCTCTGAGTCTGATGGCAACTTTTGCAGTCATACACTTTCCGACGATGTTTACAGGCAATATGTACACAAAGGCGTTAAGTGCCATGGTTGGAGTGGACCTTAGTGCACCACACATGCTGATGAGCGCCGCTCGTTGAACGCTCTCGAGTTTCTTTGCAAGTGTGGTCTTTTCTAGAGGCCTCCAACACACAAAGACTCCATAGAATATAACTTCATATCACGTTTGTAACCTTAAATTTTGGGTCAAGTGTAGAACTTTTTGAAACACGTTCATTAAAACAAATCTCACTTCAGAATCATTAATCCCAGGCAATATCCTGGGAGTAATGGATTACCAGAGCGTCAAATGGACCACCTTACGAACGAGTTTAATGTAATAATGAATCCTTGAATTTCTATTCAAAATTTCAATAAAGCGAAAACACAATTTTTCAAAAACATACACAGCGCAAAATGAGGAAAACATGGGGTCAATGCACACGCATTAATAAAAACAAACACATACATATGTACACCTAAGTCAGCAGACAAAAGAGCATTTAATCTAAGTATGAAAATTTTGCATGATGCTGTTATCGATTTCATTTGCTATTCATTATCACGATTTCTTTTACACAGAGATACCTCTATGAGGGTATATGTGTGTTTATGACATAGGATGTGTGCGTTTGAAAATTTATCGCATTCCATTCATCAGTTCGAAGAGGAAAAATGCCAAAGGACGCGCACTGCGATTTAAGGGAGTAAAAATATTATTAGAAATGCGCGTTGCCACAGATGCCACCGCAACAACAGCGGCGCCGGCTGCAAAAGCAGTGGTGTAGTAGTGGTGGCATCACGTGCTGCAGCAACAACGTGGTGCATTTGTATGGTATAAAGGTAAAGCGGGAGATTGTCAGCAGACTTGCTATCAGCATGTGCCACGCGTTCGTTTGTGCAACATTTGTGTGTGCGGGATTTTCGTCAGCGTCCGCTTGGGTGGAAGGTGAGCCGAACGCCGCATGACGCTTCAATATTCTCCTATAGATAGATATGTATATAAATATGAGGGTATTATCATACCATAAGCTTTAGTGCATCACTTATGGAGCAGAAAAATATTTCAGGAACTTGTTGTAAAATATGATTGAGGTGAGTTGCTGGTCAAGCAGAGGGTTGAAACATAGAATTGAATACATACTCAACATGAATATGTCAGAAAGTATTTTATAAATTTCTAATACTCACTTTCCCAATAAAAAAAGACAGACATACAGAAAAAGCCGAAGCACCCTTAAACGAAAAACATAAAGTTACACTCAAACCGCAGTGCATTGTAAAGCATTTTCGGTATAATATGATGGTAATTATATGGAGAGTTTAAAAAATGTTCAAAAAACGCCAGAAATGAAAAAGAGCTAATCAGGCTGGTCTCTAGCTTGACTCGTTAAAAGGCAAAGCAAAAATATGATTAGGGAGCCGCTGTTGGCAGCCATATTAGATTGAACCCAACGTTAACGAAATTTGTGTAACTTTAACTACATAGAAACCTACCCACATTCACATGCAACCCTGCAGCAGGAATGACAAAAGTTGCCTAACAAATTTACATTCATTTGCATTCATTTGACTCGATCTGACAATTTCGAATGTTTGCGGATACTTTCGAGACAGCTTGTTAGGCAGAGCGTCGAAAGGAGGGATGAAAGGTATAAGCTATCATATTTGAAGGGAGAGTCATGTATTCGTCTATTTAAGCATAAAAGGTAGAGCAGCCGTTTATTGAATAAAAAATGTTAATTTTAATGGCCTAAAATCAAATGAAATTTGAACATGAAACGAGGAAACAGAGTTTGGTTTGACGAAATAATGATGACAGGGTACTTCGAACGCAATTGTTTACGTTCAAATTAAATTATAAATTGAGTGATCTTATGAAATATTTTTCAGCAAAAAATTGGTCATATTCGAGGCGAAAATTCATGCGAGTTAAAATATTGTTCGATGGACGGTTATTCAATATTTTTTATAATACAAAAATTATAATTAAAATTACGCCTGGCAGCAAGAAAGGCAATCTAATGCATTAATAGTATCATAAACGTTGTTTATTTGGAATAACGGCAATTTCTACATTCGGCATGATTGATCAATGTTAGAGCATATCTTTATATCTAATACGAATGGAAGTTTGTTACTAAAAGTAAACCAATAAACTGGTATTACTTCAGCGGTGCAGAAAATGCTTTACTCATAACAAGTGGACTGAAAAGCTCGTAGGTTGACATATAGATGGCACTACTGGTATACAAGGTGCTTTCCAAAGTAAACAGGACTTTAAAAAAAAAAACAAAACAAATGGTTTTTTCGGCAAAATCAATTTATTTTATTCAAAATAGTCTCCTTTTGCTTCAATATAGTTTTTTCCACGGTCCAAAAGCATGTCGAACGAGTGTTTTAACTCGTTGGCCGATATGGGCGCCAGTACGTCGGTGCAAGCCTTTTGAATGGCCTCTACGTCTGCATAACGCTTTCCTTTCATGGGCAAATGCATTTTTCCGAAAAGAAAGAAGTCGCACGGTGCCATATCAGGTGAATAGGGGGAGTGGTTAAGGGTTAAAATGTGATTTTTGGTCAAATAATAGTCCTTCGAATATTGGGTTCTGAGGAATTTTTGGTCGTCAGTCAATTTGTGCGCAATAAACCGTGCACACACCTTTCGTAAGCCAAAATGTTCGGTCAAAATGCGATAAATCGATGTTTTGGAGATGTTCAATTCCATTTCCATGAATTTCAATGATGAAGAATGAAACAAATCAAAATTAGACGGAAAGTTACTGACGAACATATAAAATAAACAACAAAAACAATTTGGTTGGCCGTTAAGTAAAGTTGTTCCAGTGATCTAAACCTCTATAAAATAGCAAAGGAACATGTTATATTGTGAACTAATATTTGGGTGTGCGAAAGCTCTAAATACAGTGAGTCCTTTGCGAGCTCACAAACCATCAAAAGCAACCACGAATTGATGATTCTTAGAAGTGTTTAATACGATGTTCCGTCCAAGAGTAAATCACGAGACTTAGGCTGGTGAGTAGATTATCTCAATAATATACTAGCTTAAGCAAGATTTTAACAAACAAACATGCCACTTGTCAATCCCGTTCCGATTTAAAGCTAATCTACTCGAGATCTACCTGTGATAATATGATTTAGCGCCATATGTTTGTACTATACCAATGTAAAGTGCTCTGAGATTTCAAAACATCTAGAAGGATGTAATGACCGAGATTGTCTATGAGCAATTTCTCTTAATATTACAAACATGGATGTATGCTGTACTTTAGGCGTAGGTAATAAGACGAGAAGCATACCAAAAGCAAAGTTCATTGTGACTTAACTATTACTTTTGTGGAAATTGGTTAACACCAGAAATTTTGATTACGAAACGAAGTCAAATGTCATAGTGGATGAGGAACTATAGGCATTATTTTCTGAAAATTGTTTCCACACACAAGAAGAGCTCGCAGAATCTATAGAAGATTTCAAGAAGAGGAGCAAGTAAATTTGGTACAATATGAACAAGAGACGTTGAGAAGCGACACTTTTGCAACGGATTGTGACTAATGATGAAGCATGAATCACTTACGACAACCCTAAACGAAAAAACTTATATGTGAAATCGGGCCAAGTTAACCTCAAAAGCGAATATACATATCTGTCGCCAAGGCAAATAACGTAACAGGATTTTCAATGGAAACGCTAAAAAATTAAACCGATGGGGACAGCAAAAAATACGCCATATTTTTCCCGCGTAAATCATCTTTAGCGATGAGGCTCATTTCCAGCGAGTTAATTGGCCGCCTCGGTCGTGCGATTTGACGCCGTTAGGCTATTTCCAGTGGGGTTACGTCAAGTCTATATGGTCTATGCCAACAAACCAACGGCGATTGATGAACTTCGTACGAATATCGAACGTGAAATTGCAGCAGTATCGGCCGATTTATGCTTGATAACTGTCGAAAATTGGGTTCAGCGTCCGGACTTCTGCAAGCGTGCCCGTGATGGTCATGCAAAAGAAATCGAGTTCCATACATAACGGCATCGAATAAACTTTCACAGGAATAGCGAATTTCATTGATATCCCAAACCGTTTTTTAATTCTTGGCCATGAAGCCGACGTAGTCCCATGGAAACATGTTATATCCACAGGTCGGCAATACTTTGAATAATACTATTGTACCATATAAAGTGAAAAAAATGTCAAATCTTTAAAACAATCTCACGAATACAGTTATAAACAGAAAAATTGAGCAGGTGAAAACTACATTTATTTTCTCAGGTTAGTTGAAAGTAAGTGTTTCTCAAGACAGCTTTGGTATATTACTGATTAAAAATACTATATTATTAGAAAAAAGCTCTATATAGCATCTAGAATTGGTAATTATATAACGTCGTAGAAAAACGTTACCACACTTACGTAACTACTTGACGACCTTCATGAGGCCTCACCAAAGTGTAAAACGCAAGAAAAACAGAATGCGCCATTATTCTAATTGCGCTATAGCTATATCTAGCTTTAAAGACAAATGAAGCCAAATAACACGAATGAAAAAAAGAGCACAGAAGAGAACCAAGGAAATGTAAAAAGCGCAAACATGCAGAAATAGCAACAAATATGTGTGCGGTAAAAGAAAACAAACACTACACACACACAAATAAATACTCGTGCAATAAAAAGCGCAAAGTCATCAATCAACTGGATTCTAAAACAAAAAAATGCTTTTGGTGTTGCCATTTCGCTTTCGAATAAGTTACGCCCGTAAGATACCTGTTTGGTAGTTGCCATATAAGGTCGGGGAAAGGCAAAGTGTTTCACAGCTAATTATGGCAACATGGAAGTTACGATAAAAAGAAAAACAATACAAAAGTCGAAACAAAACAAAATAAGCGCAAAAAAAAACAATACAAAAATGCTACTTAGGCAATGAAATAGTTAAAGAAAAAGCAGTGACATAACAATGCACGCCATGTTGAAACTTTGGAGAATATCACTCGAGTGGCATGCAAACACGCTAACCACGTGGGAAACGTTCTCAAGTTGCAGTAATACTCGACGGGTTATTGAAACTTGTGCAGCGCGATACTCGCACTATTACTCACGCCACGCAGTTCGTGAAGGCGTCGTGTCATTTTATTTTATTCTGTTGCTTTGGTGTGGCACCTGTAGACAGCGCCTCAATGGTAATAAAATGCTTGAAGAAATGCTATAGAATTTACATACCTACATATTTTATTGCTTATCGAGTGCTGATATACATATGTACCTGTGTTTTTTTTTATTTCCACTTAAAGCGCATTGACGCCAGTTTGTTTGAATAGCTTTACAAAAACATTATTTTCGGACACATACGACCATTTAATGTCTATTCGACGAAAATTCTGGAAATTCTAGATTAAAATTGGTATTAGAAAAATCATCAGATTTATAATAACTTGAGAAAGTTCTATTACTCTAAAAATCAGTATTGTTCAATAAATTAAAACAAGTAAAAATGTGAACTTCGCCTGCACAGAAACTATAATACCCTTCACAGGTGTATTTTTGTAGCACAGAAGGGTATGAAAAATCTGTATATTAATTTTGATCGGTCAGTTTGTAAGACAGGTACATGCTATAGTGATCCTATAGTGATCTATGACCAATATTGTCTGCCAAAATTCGTGAAGATACTTCGTCAAATAAAACAGTTTTCCGTAAGGACTTGATTTGGAGCGAACAGTTTATATGAGAGCTATATGCTATAGTGGTTCCATCTAAAAACTTTCTTCGAAGATTATAGCGATGCTTAGCCGTTAAATAAGCAGCTTCGTGAAAAGAAAAGAACGTGTGTGAAATTTCAGAACGATATCTCAAAAACTGTGCGACTAGTTGCTTATATGTATAGACGGACGGATGGATTCTACTTGGTGTTACAATCTTCATGGTAAACTTAATATAACCTGTTCAGGGTACAAAAATATGGATAAATTCGTAAAAATCGAAAGATACTTTAATACTGAACTTATAATTGGACTAGGTATGTATTTAGCAATTTTAATTCAAATAATGAACCTTCCGACCCATGATGGCCTTGTATGGAAAAGATTTAAGTTTTTATGCTATACTAGCTGTAAGATACAAGGTTTTTTGGATCTACAAGTACTTGTACAATGGTTTGAGGATTGCTGGATTACTGTCGTATACTTTTCAAATGAATACATAAATTAGTTAAATTTCGGGTTCTGCCTTCGAGTCAATGTCAGCTCCCTTAAAAATCAATAATGCTGATACATCTCAAAGACTAAATAGTTTGATTCGCGCAGTGACATGGCGTCACTCCCTTTAGAAATCAGTAACTGTCATAATCATACTCTCACACAAAAAGATGGTACTCTCGATGTCAATTTGTAACGGACATATCGTTTCTATTAAAGATTAAATTACACAGAAATGAGGTTCTAAACCATGGAAATAAATAATAAAATTCCCTCTAGTAGAAAGACAAATAGCTAAACATTCCGCTGCTGACATAGTAAAAGCTTTTCACTTCTCTTGGCATTTATTTTCAATTTCGCGTTCTTGACATACCTTTGGCACCCAACGGTGAACGAGCTGAACGAACAACTGCTTAATGAACGACCTAGCGTATACATAAATCAATATATTTTTTATGAGAGCTACCTGGAAGCCATTAAAATGAAAGACAACAAAAAAGGGGTGTTGCGTCATTAACGTGCCGCACAAAAATATCCACAAAGAAATGAAATTAAAAGGAACTTGATAAGTTTGTTCCGTGGCAAAGGCGATATATTGCTATGAGTTGTTGAGGTTAAGGCCTAGATAGAAACTTTATTATAAGAACCCAACATGTATGTGGAAAATACTTTCAGAATTAATTTTTTTTATCATTGATCGAGAGTTTCGAAAACTTTTCAGACATAATGCATCTTTAAGGTGCTGTCTTGGCCAGAATTAATCCTACACTAAACTTAAACGCAGTCCTCAGCAAACGACAATATTCCAAAGCCTTGATGAAAAGCACATTTTATCACTGCTGTTTAGTTTAATAGCAATATAACTAAACAGTCTTTGCTCAAAACAGTACGAAGCTGGCATCAATTAAATATAATATCTCATTATAATTAACAGGTAACTTAAAACTCCACTTTGGTCTATTGTTCGTCATAACCTCAAATAACCTTGTTGCTCCATAGTCCTACTCAAACAACAAACGCCTAACCTAAATGAGGATATTGTACATATAAACAAAAATACATACACTATGACAGAGCGACCCTAATTTGCCACGTACACAGACTAACCAGACATCAAAACATTATCCAAGTAAAAGGCGCGATGGAAGGATGTTTTCATGACCTTTCTATGGTTTGTACATATGTGCACAAATGTCTGTAAAAATATTTGCAAAGTTGTTGTATATTATGTAGGAAGTTAATGTATTTGCTGTTCTTGTCATTAGTACAAGATATTATGTTTCAAAAATGATGAATAACAACCAAAGTAACTCCTAGGTGAGCGATAATATATTATTATGACCTAAAGTTTTGTCCTCATCATAGAAAGGTGTGCATACGTAGTAAAATAGCAATAGCAAATTAACGTTAAATGTATGAAAATATAGAATATCTAAAAATCATATACATAATTATATATATATATATATACATTAACCATAATGTCCGAAAAATACTTGTTTTGTTTTCTGATGCTGGTGGTCTTCACTTTTAAACTTACCTGAAAGGAGAAGAATAAAAGAAATTAGTTATGTGGTAGGAATAAGAGTTAAATTATTTATAGCTTCTCATAAATCTATATTTATATATATGTAAATACTATATTAATATATTTATAAAAATGTCTCTTCGCTTAGAGAAACAGCATATAAATTTCTATCAAAATGAAGAAAAATTTAAAATTTCTTATAAAGTATATGTATATTAGGATAGGTCAAGAATCGAGGTTTTTCTCGCTTAGTGTTCTGAAAAATAGGATATTAGACACATTTACGAAAGTATCGCCACGTAAGGGATCTAAGTTGTAACGGAACGATACTCCGACTTACGGCTTCCCATGGTCACATTGAACCAAAGCAAGCAAGTAAGCAACAGAATTTCGTCTGAAAACTAAAAATATTCCAAAATTCAAAACGAAAACAAAAAAATAAAAACAAAATATAAAACAAGAAAACACATTATCTTTGGTTGCACCGAAGCTATAATACACTTTACAAATGAAAAAGTTTCCATACAAGAACTTAATTTTGCTCCGTCAGTTAAGAGATTGTATCGTTGGCTTGGACAAATATCTATACCAAATTTCGAGCAGTCATCTTGTGAAATAACGGGTGATCCACTTTTTTAATATCATTTTTTAACAGATCATGCGTAATTCGTATCAAGCTGTCATGTTACTTTTGACATTTCATCATGGAAAGACTCACGTCTGTACAACGCTTACAAATCGTTCAACTTTATTACGAAATTCGCGCACTTCGCTCAACTTATGGTCAACAGACATTATTGCGTTATTGCATAACATTCGACCGAATAGACCACGTTCAGTATCAGTGAAGAAAATATAGCAGCCGTAGCTGAGAATGTACACGAAGATCGTGGAGAGTCGATTCGGCACCGTTAGCAGCACCTCGGACTGACGTATGTATGTAACGACTAGAGATCTTAAATTGAAATCATACAAAATATAGCTTCCCAAGCGACATCGCCTCGCTCTCTGGGCTCTTGAAACGTTCCAAGAAGATCCAACGTGTTCGAACAAAATTTTTTGCAGCGATGAGGCCCATTTCTGGCTAAACGTGTATGTAAACAATCAAAATTGCCGCATTGGGATGAAGAGAAACCTAAAGAGATTAAAGAGCTATCATTTCATCCAGAAAAAACAACGGTTTGGAGAGGTTTGTGGGCCGGTGAAATCATTGGCCCTTATTTCTTCAAAAATGATGATAGTGAACCACGTGATGTCCACATTTGGTTTCTCGTCGCTACTTCTCAAACATCGCACCAATCAATAGAGTGAGAAAACACTTCGATGATATAATTGATATATAATTCTGGCCACCATGATGGTGTGATACCACACCGTTAAACTTTTTCCTGTGGGGATATGTAAAGTCTAAAGTATATGCGGAAAATACCGTTCGATTCAGGCCTTGGAGCAAAACATCATGCTCGACGAGTTATCAAAAATTGCACTCAAGGGATGGACCATCTGAAACGTAGCCGCCGCCAAGATTTGAAATAGATAATCTTTAAAAAATAAATGCTAAAGAATGTTCTTTTGTAAATTAATAAACATCCCACATTGGATTTGAAGTTTTTGTGTTTTGTAGAGGTCACTCTATGGAAGCGTATTCCATACAGGGACTGGATTTTGGTCGCTCAGTTTGTAAGGCAGCTTTAAGCTAGAGTTGTCCGGTATCAACGGTCCCGGCAAATGAGCAGCAACTTACGCAGAAAAGAACGTGTGCGAAATTTCGCATCGATAGATCAAAAACTGATGGACTACAGACAGACAATATTCTATACGTATATCTTATCTTATAGGGTTTTTCTCGTTTCTTTCTGGGTGTTACACACTTTGAGGCAAACTTAACAAAGATATAATAAATTTAAATTCTTTAAATTCAATTTCTATTAAGAAAAATTTTGTTTATTTAAATCTTTCTACTATTAACAGAACTATAATAAAATAATACAAATATTAAAAGTAAGTCTTTGGAAGCTTTAAGTCGACGAAATCCATAAACCCACAACCTCGGGCATGCCACCGATTCAACAGACCATTAGGCACGTTCCTCAGCTCAGATTTCCACAACAAATTGCTCTAATGAATTCAGCTACTTGTCTTTTGAATAGCCGCAAGTGAAAGATCTTGTAAGAATTCTTTGTACAAACATTTTGTTGCAAAACATAACATCACTTCATATATAAATTAACACCTCGGCGCATATATTTATGCATCGGGAGAGCAAAAATTAGAATTATGCTCGTACGCGATTTGCTGCATTTGTTTGCTACAAATGTTTTTGTTGCTTGTCATGTGTGAGAAATGAAAGTTCTGCCACTTTGCGTGTAACCAACCAACCAACCAGTGGCTGACAATGATTTACTACATACGGACGGACGACACCAAGGAATACAAATCATACCCGTGCACACAGAGAGAAGACTTCAGGGAAACCACAGCCTGGCATTTCGAGTCGATAGCAGGGAGTCTGAACCAACTGCCAGCAGGCTTGAGCCACAAGGCTCCATGACTGACTGACTGACAGTCAAGTTGTAAGCAATCCAACTGATTAACAAACATTTCAGTCTGCGTAGCATGATAGTAAGTATGTATTTTTTACTCTCGTTCATGGCTCAGTCGGCTCAGCTGTCACTTGGCTTTATGCGAATTGTGGCCAACAAATGTGTGGTTTCATATGTAGACTCAGATATAAATACATATATACAAAAGTATAAAAGTGCATGCAATATTTGTTTTACTTTTAATAATAATATTGAGTACATACATATGTAGATATCCCACGGAAATCATAAACCAACTGTAGGTAGGTACAAAGTTTTGCAAACGAAATTGGTCCGTTTGTTTGCTGCGAGCTTTCATTTATTGCTTTTCATTTTACTTTTTGAGCTTCCCTGTACTAGCGACTTTTCAGCTTCACTTCGGCCATGTAGAGTTTATAAATAAAAATGTAGTATGACTTCAACGGCACTGAGGAAAACTTGTTTTTGCATACAAGCTGCAAAGTTCGCTTCAGGAGTTGAGGACGCGAAACCTACGTGAGCTTTAGCGCACATAAATAAGATTGTTGGGTAATAACAAAAAGCGTGGAAACATATTTCAACTTAATTAATAAATTGAAAAACAACAATACACAGTAAAACACAATTCAATGGAAGGGACCTTGGAGATGAGAATGCAATAGGAAGAGACAGTTTTTGTTTTCAAATTTACGGAATAAATAACTCCTGCCAGTAGATAAGAAAAATTATACGGAAATGAGCTACTCTTCTGCATCTCGTTTACGATATTGAAACATAAACATGGATATCTAAAAGGTGATCTACGAGGAAATTGAAATTATCTGCTCACCGAAGTCTTCTTTCAATAAACCCATTTATTGACGCGATGTGTGGGAAGTGGCACCGCCAAATGTCGCCTAGATCATGAGTTTCAATTTCAGGCATCAATTAGTCGGTTATAATGGCGCGATAACGGTCGTCATTGCCATTTAAGTTCCCACCGGCATAATTTTTGAAGAAATATAGACCGATTATTCCACCGGCCAACAAACCACGCCAAACCGTTGTTTTTTTTTTGTTTTTGGGTGAAATGGCAGCTCTTGAATCCCTTCAGATTGCTCTTCGTCACAAATGCGGTAATTTAACTTGTTTACATACCCATTGAGCCTGAAATGGGCCTCATCGCTGAACAAGATTTGGCTCTAAACGTCGGATCTTCTTGGAACTTTTCAAGAGCACATAGAGGGAAACGATGTGACTTGGGAAGGTCGAGCGGCCTCAATTCTTGCACAACCTGCATTTTACAATTGAAGATCTCCACGTAGAATACGCCTAGTCGGTCCATACGTCAGTCTGAGTTGCTGCGAACGGCGTCGAATCGATTCTACACGGTCTTTGTGTACACTCTTACCTAAGGCTGTTATATTTTCTTCAATGATATATACTGCATGAGGTCTATTCGGTCGAATACTGGGTCTCAAGATGATTGATAATGTTGCGAATAGTACGAAAGGGCTATTGAAAAATTTATCTCTAAAGAATCACCCGCTATAAAGGAATTATCATGCCCCTGAGAAATTCTTGCACGGGCACGGTTGGGAGCTTAAACGCCCCGCCGAGTCGGTAATTCTAGCAACCATCGATCACTTTGGCACAACTTTTACTTTAGAAAATAATGCGTATTCTCAGAGACGCCATACAGTGTGCACTGAAGACATTATTGCCATCGAGCAGAGTACAGAGAGAGATACCAATGAGTCAAACTGTGCTGTGCCTATCCACTTTATGGAAGATTTTGCGGAATAATCTTGGTTCGCGGGCTTACAAAATCTATCTCGCCTAAGGATTGAAGACAATGACCATCAAGCTATAATAGCGCTATAACTCCAGTGAGCTCAGCAAGCGACGATCAACAATCAAAACTTGTGCGACTGCAAAATCCTTATGAACCAGAGAGTTTAAACGTAAGAGGTACTCTACACTCTCTTTAATCTTAGCAAAATCTATCTCACGCCAATTTTAGGTGCTGTGACTATCCCATTAGGTTACCCCAAGATGCGATTTAGTATTTTGTTTGACGTTCTTTGTCAAAACTGTATTATGAAGGAAAGGGCCTCAAGCATCATAACTAACTTGAAGGTTTCTCAATCTTTATGACCTTTATCATTCGTAGATAGTTTGTCATAATTTAAATTCCAACATTTGCCGGCTACTTTAACCGAATTTCTGCCTTAAAATTTACACTTGGTTTCACTATTATGGCGAACAAGGCGAATCTTCATTTCAACCACATAGACGTGAGCGGCGCAATGATCGCCTGTAAGTAAAGGTAAATTGAATACGGAGATGGCGTCAAATACCTTGCAAGACCACCATTAGCCGCAGGCAAACACGTTCCGCGCATATCATCCGACCGCTAACAGCTTACAAGAATGGAAATAAAACGAAGATCACATGCAAATAACAAAAGGAATATCCACACACATTCTGTTGCTGATAACCGCAAACCGCAGCGTTGCATTCACACCGCCGCCGCCGCAAATAGACACAAGCGCACCAAAGAGCCGGGCAATCAATGGAGAAGACAAGCCATCGCACCATCAGGTGTGTGTGGCATACAACAGTGTCCACTCATTGAATGCTGCGCTATCACTATCAGCGTTTGCCAATACTTCCGTTGCTGCAAAGGCCAACAACGGTTGCCGAGATGCAACAGCTTCGAGACATTCACTCATTTATTTATTTATTTGCCAAAGTGCTAATGGAAAACGCGCATCGTTGAAGTCGATTGAGGAGTGCTGATGACCGCGACCGCCGCCATGACGCAAGGTGGCAAGAACTGTGAATGATTGCTTTGAATATTTCAATTCACTCCGCTGTACTGGTGATGTGATAGAAGGTATGCAGTCTGTGTTTGGCTCCAGCGCGCTTGCGGCACATTGCATTCGATTGCAGAGCAAAAAATAAATATTTTCTCCATGCAATGACTGACTGTGATTCGGACTGGCGAATGCAAATCAATTGATATGATGTACTTTCGCTTTTTTTTCTTGTTTTTTGTCACTTGGTGTGCGTGGCGTATCTGCTCCTTCCTGTATTGGTCCCGATGGCACGACTTGTTTCTTAGCGCATTTTATGATTCATTGGAAACGGAAGCTGCTGCTGCTGTTGCAGTAACTGTGACCAGCATAATAAATTACGCTTTTGCTGCTCATAGCAAATCGCAACTTCTTGATTGCACTTGCCGACTGGTGCTGTGGGAGTCCTTGCAGCGGCGAAAGTAATAAATAAATTGGAAAGCACTTGAGTGAGCTCTGGGGAAAAAATCTTGACTTATTTATTACTTTTCAGATACTTGTAGTGTGCAAAGAATATACGAAAAAATATAAGAAAGTCATTAATTTAAAAGTGCATGGAGCTGGAAATTTTAAACGCGACTATAAAAACAGAAAAGTAGTAAGAGAAAACGGTAACTTCGATTTTGCATACAACAACTTGATTTTGATGGATGATCAGTTTGGCAGCTATATGCTATACAGATCCGTTTGGAAAACCTCTTTTAGAGATCATTGCGTTGCCTTAGATATTATTCTATGTCATATGGAGGAAGGGAAGTAGACTGCGCGCGTCGAAGGATTTGGAGAATTATTTTTTTTTGGGGTTGGTAAAACTTCAGCTCGATATCTCAAAGCTAAGGCAATAGTTCGCGCATATATCGATGGAAAACGACACAACTCTTCATGTTGATTATTTCTATTTACATTTTAAGGGGTCTCTGATGTTTCCTACTGTGTGTTACAAACAACGGTTTATAATATATACTGTACTGTATGAGCTGACCCATTAACATTGGTACTCGTATTTGAAATGGAATTATGGAGCAGTAAAGCGAGTTAGTATGAGAAACTAGTACAATCTGTGGATCGGTCTCGACGACAATGAAGAAAAGAGTCAAAATTATGATCGCGAAGCCGTTCACCGAGAAATATTTTGAAATATCTACTTGAAATTAGCAGAAAGAACTAGAACCAATGCTTTAAATTGAGAACTAAGTTATCAAATGATCAAGAATTTCAATTGAAAATACCCGTTTATAAAAATAGTAGCTGCTTTGGATTCTCCAAGAATTAGATTACAGTGAATCGAACACATTATACCAGGGTCGCTATGTGTCATACTTAATCACTTGCTTGGAAATACTGAGATGCCGGAAGTAAAGAAAAGAAAACCGATATGAAACCGAAACCAGAAAAGGCAGTTTTATGATATAAAAACAGGAAATATGCAACGAAGAACATTTCAGTTTAAGAAAAAACTGAATTCTTATATATCTTAAAATATTTCTTTATTCCAATTCTTTTGTTTGTACCTAAAAATACAGACTACAGAATAATCAATATTTCGTAATTAGGACAATCTCATTATGTACCCTCTTAACCAAATAGCAACAGCTTCCTAACTTCAGATGAATTCCAGATTTTAACTCCATTTAAGGGGCTATACCAGTGTGACACTTTCAAAAAAAAATTTTTTGTTTTGTTTTTTTCGATAGTTTATATAGTAGATATATTCAAAAATATCCTGTGAAATCGGCAAGGCCGTATCTCGAATAGTTTTTGAATGGCAGCGTTCTAAACAGCGACCGCTCAAGGTGCAAACATATACCATTTTCTACTCAGTTTACTTTAACTTTCAAACAGTGCGTTTTGAAGACCTCAATACAATTGTTTGTACAATGGACTACGATCTTTTTGATTGGTTGAAAATTGTCAATTTAGCATTAAAAAAACGATTTTTCTTTCAAAAGTTACGCCATTTTTTTAATTTTTGATATTTTTCAAAGATCGTAGTTCATTGTATAGAAAATATATTTAAGTTTACTAAACATTTTGAATTTTATTTGTTTCAGCTACTCATTCGACCGGAATCATGCCAGCAGTTGAGACAGCTTTTTTTTTGGCACTTCCGCAGACAGCACATAACTCCGTTATTTTTAAATATTTTTGTAAAAAAAAAAAATTAATATAGCTAAAAATATACTTTATTACGTCCATAGAACGTCGAAACATTCAATCTAGTACTTTCTTTTAAAAAAATTCACGAAAATCGCCTAATTTTTCATACGTCACACTGGTATAGCCCCTCAAAGTAATAAAAAAGTCTAAGATTTTTTAAGGAAAACTTGGTAGCATTGAAGAAGCCGGTTATACCACTCTAATGAGGTATCCTCTAACTCTCTTGTACTAAATTCAACTTCCAACATTCAAATATCGTATAGCGTATGTCACAAAGGTACGGAGTCGAGGAATGACGTATAGAAGATGGCTAATAAGTATATGTTTCTAACTAAGTCTGAATTTGGACGTAACACCCGCTGCTTCAATCCATCTATGAGTGTTATAAGTGCTGTTTACAAACAGTTTTTAGAACGACTTGTTACTTGAATGAAGTGATTGTTGTTATGAAATATCTCTAATTTTAGAAAGAGGAAATAAAACACTTTGTGTAAAACAAAAAAAAAAATGGGGAGGCACGGGAATTGAAGAAAGAACTTTGTGGTGAGGTCTGTATGAGTTGTAATCGCCATTTAAAAATGTTCGTGATGTTTCAAATGACGACCAAAGGCCAGGTCGTCCAGAAGCTCGTAATCGTGCCGAATTCATGGAAAAAATATGTGGATATGTTATTGGTATCGATGCAAATTTTATTACAAGAATGTTAAAATTCAGCCAAATGCACGAAATTCTTGTGCATTACAAACTTGCATTCACATGGGTCAAATGCGCAGATAAATGTAACTTAAACTAATGCATATTAGCGCTGTCTTCTGTCAGGCCTATTAGCTGAGGTGTTAAATACGAGTAAAAACACTACTTGAAGAATTTAACAGAATATTTGGGTAAAATGAAGTTCTGCGCGAGTTTTGTTCCACATAAATTAAATGAAGACCAAAAGGTTACTCTGGTAGGCCAATGAGTAACGCACAGAGCAGTTTTGACCTTTTACGATACCAGACGGAGTTCAGTTGCCAGGTCCATGAGGAGTAGTCATCCTTTGGGATGCCTGCTCTGGACCCAAATTTAACCAGACTCTGTGGCTTCACTGTCGATATCTCTTCCAGCGTATCATACCTTGTGACCCCAGATGCTTACAGCGTAGTCTTGCCAAGTGCACATGAAATCGCCTGCATTTGCATTAGAGGCGGCTTTCTCAACAGTAGAGACAGAAAAATACTGCAGTGGTCCATCTGCTGCCTTATGCCTAACTCTGGACAATATATTTCCGCACCAACTCCATTTTCGAACCATTCGTATAAATGTTTAGAGTATTACGCGCAGCTAATGCATCGCAGCTATAAAGACCAAAAAAGTGAGCGAGCCTTTGATAAACAAATTTATTTATTTATTTATAGGATTTATCTCAACTATCACTCTCATATTCGCCTGATCTTTCACAGCGTGACTAATTTCTACTTCCAAAACTGAAAACTAAAATGAAAGGAGCTTTTAATGAAGATATCCCAGCCACTATGTAAGTCAGCTGTAGCCGAAGTGCTGAAAAACATGCATATACATTACATAAAACGCTAGTTGATCACTCCTGCCGTTGTATTTTGACTAACGGTACCTATTTTAAAAAAAATATTAACTTTCATTTTATTCTATAACCAAAAGGTCGGTTATTTTTTAAGACACACCTTGTACTGTATACATATATAGTTCTATCTTAGTCTGTAATAAATATGTATGTATGTCATTGTTCAGCTGAAAATTAGCCTGACAGCACAAACCATTGTTTGATGACAATTATAATAAAGAATCTAAATTAAAACAATGGTAACAGTAATTAAGTTATATTCTCAAACTTAATTCAACCGTTATATGCTAACAAAAGGTTAGATGAGACGCTAAGAAACCAAGAAAGCCACCAACAGTTAAGATTCCAGAAATCACTCATTCAAAATAAAGGAGCTGTAACAAAACTATGCAGAGATCGCGCAGCTGATTTAAGACAACAGACTTTGCAATGCAAAGGCAAAAATGCAAATGAGTAATGCAACAGTGGGTTAAAAAACTTGAGGTATTGTAAAGAGTGAAAACAATGAAACCGACTATAAAAAGTCAGAGACGTATGAGTAACTTTTTTTTGGTTTATTTTTTTTCCAAAACACAATTGCAACTGTAGACTGTAACTGCTGAAGTTGTAATCCGTCTGTGGTCACGAATGCGGAGAGTTTGCTTTAGCACGCCCAAGTAGTCAAGCGACACAGGCGACGGCTAACCGATACATGCGAAAATAAAACGGAGAAATAGCAGAAAAAGCAAATTGTGTAAGCTACACTGCCGTTGGCAAGGAAACTTTAAGATGCTGCAAGCAAAAAGAAAACAATGCAAATGTAAAAAGCAGGTTCAGAAACTTAATCCGTCTCCGGACGCGCCGTTGAGTACGCTTCACAGATCGTGTCGGGCAAACAATGTAAGACGAAATGAAACCGAGCTAAGTGCACAAAACCAAAAGCAATAATAACCACGGCGAAGCAAGTGACCAAATAAACGACAACAGCGTCACCATTCACCAAAATGAAATGAAAGTCAAGCGGCGAAGTGTGGCTGGGCGGGCGGGAAATGTGGCGTCCTACCGCGCGACCAAGCGATTGCAAACGCCAAACTGCACACTTGTAAAAGCAAAAGGCAAAACCGTTGAATTGTTAGTCATAACAAAGATTTGTATTTATGTACTCTACAGCCGCAGCAATGCAAACATAAAATGACCAGCGTGCAGGAGCAACACAAATAACGGCAATATTAACATCAGCAGCTGAATGCGTTCTCGTAGAGAGCGCACCTCCTCTACTTCTCACTCGAGTCTCGAGCATGTCTCGAGCGCTGCAAGAATGCCCATAAAATAATCACCAGCATAAGACGCTTGAAGGCGGACCACGGTAAGCAGCGAATGAAGTATTGTTGAAGATGGAATTAGACGCGCAGATAAACGGATGGTTGGAGATTTACAATTGGACTTACACTCGCCGCAGGCGCAAACAAACACTGTCAAGGGCGCTGCACTGGAGCTACTCGGTGCACAGCGTCTAAGTAGGAAAATTGGAGTATTAAGGCAATTCGAAGTTATATTTTTTATAGATATCCCTTTCAATTGAAGAATGTAGCTTCAAATTAGAAATAAATTAATATCTTTGTTCGGGAAATTCCTGCAATTGTAACGAACTTTGTACTAAGCAATAAATTTCTTGATTCCTCTCTATAACTCTTTTCGGCAGTGAATTTATATGACGCTGAAGAAGAATACTAGCCCTAAGCTTAAGTAAAGGTTTATTTAAATTTTTTGAATTGTCACTATTTACAACACAGCGCTATATATCTAAGGATCTTCTTGGCGACAATTACTTATATTCAACTAAAATTAGATAATTAATTCTGCCTTTTTCAAGTTGGACAAAGAAGCGAAGCAAATGAGGTCTGGTAGTGAACGAAGGTAAGACGAAATATCTCCTGTAATCAAACAAAGAATTTCGCATTCGTGACTTTGCTCTCACGCCACTGTTGACAGTCATAACTTCGACGTCATAGATAATTTTGTCTGTCTTGGAACCAGTATTAATACCAACAACAATGTCAGCTTCGAAGTCCAACGCATAATAACTATATTCCCGATGCCGAGGCTTGGACAATGACATCATCTGATGAGTCGTCCTTAGGATTGTTCGAGAGAAAGGTTTTGCGGAGAATTTATGGTCTTTTGCGCATTGGCAACGGCGAGTACCGCAGTCGTTGGAATGATGAGCTGTACGAGGCTAGATCTTGTCGTCCGAATGGAAGAAAATATTGGCTACACTTGGGATTTCCAATTGGTGTCAAAAAGTCAAAAGAAAGAACGACAGGTGCGTTGTAAACTCAGCTATCGGCAGGAAGTTTCGAGTAGCAAGCTATAGGCAGATTATATGGATTATTGATTATATATCTTCCAAACCGCTGGAGCTAAATTATCCGAACTTGTTGAAAAGAAGTCCCACGACAGTCGGGTCCAAGAAGCCGGAACGAACCCGGACTGTCAACTTGGTACCAAGCCTCGAAATTATATCAGTAATGTTTTCTGTCTGCTACGATTGCAACAACAACAAAACAAAAAATTGTTTTTGGAGATCAGTTCTTCATGCACTTATTGTAAATTATCCGAACTTGTTGAAAAGAAGTCTAACTTTTCAAGGACCCAACAACAAAAGAATGACACCAAATTTGTCGATTGCCGTGAATATGGCTGAACTTTTACCGAACATGTCGGTCAGTCAGTGAGCTCCACTATTGAAATTCAGGGAGAATATTTTTGTGATGACATGTCCTTGTACCATGGATAAGTTATTCATAATATAAATTTTTTGGAACATGAGGCTAACTTTATACCGCATATGTCAGTCAATATGAAAGAAATCCTAACAAAATTTAGAGCGACTCTCTTAATCTAATAATAGTGCATCCTCCAGCCAAAATGGAGGCAATAATTCTTGTGTTCCTCATATGACTAATTTAAATAAATATATTTGTAAATTTGTGAGAATATTAAGGAATATTAAACTCCCAGTTGGCTTATGTCGTATATTGGTCAGATGTTTTGGAAACACCTGAAGGTATTCCCCTGGCTTCGATCTTTGCAAGTTGTGAGAGTATAGAAAGTTCGGTTAAACCTGAACTTAGCTCTTCTTTACTTGTTCTAAACTCAAACCAACAAGCTTGGAAGATAGAGACACAAGATTTTTTTATTTTCTGACTACAAATATTATTCAAAAGAGGTTAAGAGAAACTATTCTCGATAATCTTTCAAGAACATGGGTTCTGCTGTTGATTTTACAAATTACCAAAGATAGTACACCAACCTAAATTTAAAACAAAAAAAGGTCTTTCTCTCTAAAGGTAAGGTAGGTAGGTAGGAGTGCAGCCCTATCGGGCTCAATTAGCACTTGATGTGCCATTTTGATACACTATTCATAGAACCACCTGTATCTGCTATTACGTTTCACCTTCTCTCTCAAACCATTTTGAGTTTGAAACTACTTATGTCGATATGCTTTTGGTGGAAATCCATTCAAGATTTGGTGCTTGGTGGATTTCGAGTGTTTTGTCGTCGGATGTGTGCAAAGGGCATTCGCAGAATTGTTGTTTCCTTGTTCCCGTGCTATCCGCAGCCACGGCATATATCGTTGTAGGGCAATCCCATTTTGGACGCATGTTCCCCAAATGGCCAATGCCCTGTTGTGGTAGCTGTTATTCTGTAAATACTTTTTCTTGACCTATTTAATAAATCATTTGTTCTTTTCCTGTCATATGTTGGCCATAATTGTTTAGTTATGACGCATTTTGTAATGTTTTTCCACCTGTTGTTTGCAATTTGCTGAAATTGTCTATTCTCCTGGCTTCGATCTTTGCAAGTTGTTAGCTCCGCCTAGAAAGTTCGTTAAACCTGAACTTAGCCCTTCTTTACTTGTTCTAAACTCAAACTAACAAGCTTGGAAGATAGAGACACAAGTTGTTTTATTTTCTGACTACAAATTTTATTCAAAAGAGGTTCTTGAGCTGTGAACTATACTAATAATCTTTCAAGAACATGGGATTCTGCTGTTGATTTTAAATATAGTTGCCATATTTCCGTGGTTTTCTAATAGAACCTCGCAGGCTTTCTCTCTAAAGCAGTTCAAAGAAAATTTGCATGACGCACACCTTGGGACCTGCAATTCCGCCACAACTTTAATGAATAGATTCCCAACAGGGCCCACCGATTTTGAGTTGCTTAGCTAAAGTGTAGATTTGCGACAAGTGCTAGTTAATTCCAAAACAAAACTTTTACTCCGCTTAATGAAAAGGCGTGCAGGCGACAAGGATTGCCAGAGAAAAACTAAAACAACGAAAAAGACAACGAAGAAAACAATAAAATAAACGACAATTGTTTATTGAGTGTATACGAGTGTGTGCTTGTGGGTGTGTCGTTCGGTGTACATGTCTGTGTTCAAGCAAATAAATAAATTAGAAGCAAGAGAAAAGCAAATTCAAGGCGAAATGAAGCCACAGGCAAACAAATAATGCTTAGACTACACTCGTAAATGTACACGAAAAACGGCACCCGAGGGCATGAGAGTGGCGGACGAATGCAAGGCGGTGGCATTGTAATGCTTAAACGCCTAAAAAACGGTACTTCAGGCCAAAAGCGAGCGACTTGAGCAGCAGATACCCAGCCGGGCATGCAATGAATGGCTGCAACTTGAGCGCTTTGTGGGTTGACGAGCAATTAAATGCAGTCCGCCCAAGCAACGAATGCAACCACTGGCAAAGCTGGAGCCAAGTACCAGGGTGTGAGTGTTTGTTTATTTGCCAAGTTGTCCGCTGCTCATCAGCAACTCCATTTTGCCGACACAAAATCCGTGTATGGAGCGACAAATGTCAAGCTGAAAATTAATTTCACAAAAGGCTACGGAAAGGGAAAATGAGCACAACAACGGGCGCATAATAGAAATATAAATAAAGTGCTGAAAGTGGCAAAAGCGGCTAACGAAGACGCAGTTGCAGTTGGTAAGTGATGATTAAGTTGGGAATTATGCTGATGATTGCCAAATGGACTGCCGTTGCCGCTCGGCATAAAGAGCGTTGTAAATAGGCTTGAAAGTGCTAACGGCTGTGGCATGCACCAAAGCGTAAAAATACAACTTAATGTGTGTGAAGCTGCTGGAGACGTCTCGAAATTTTGTGCAAGCGTGAAAGACAGCACTCTTAAATGACAAGAAAGGCAAATACTGAAAGTAAATACTCGGCTGCACAAGAAAAAAGCCAAGTTGACGCGAAAATGAAGGGAAATTTAAACGACTAAGGCGCCGTTTAATGGCTTCAAGCTGTTGCAACCTGCTGATGCGCGCATCCCACGAGGGTGCAGGTGTCACGTACTTCAAGGAAATGTGTTTGTGTGCTCGTTAGAATGACGTTGATGCCAAACAACAACAACAACAACAACCACAACAAAACAGCTCAGCTGAGGGTGGACCATTATAAAAGCCATAAAAGAAACGGTGCCCGGTGCAAGTGCGATATTTCAAGACACAGCAACAACATTTCCTGTATAATAATAATAATAATAATGCCGAAGCTACATAGGTAAGCAGTCACATTGTGGAGCGTGGACGTCAGAGCCGTGAACGGTATGCTGAGCATCATTAAGATGGCCATTCAGATGCAACGGAATGCATGCTGCATGACTGCGGTAAGCACAGACACGACGTTTGAGCTGAGAGGCAGTGTGGCGGACTGAAGGTTGTACTCATCGCAGGATACCGGAAAGGCGCGCACACACACACACAATACGGCGATATTTCAATGTGATGAGCAGGTTCATGCTTTAGGCAGCAGATAAGACGGTAATGTGAGAGCAACGGGTAGGTCGACGACACTGTCTTATGCTTCTAAAGGTAATCAGAGAAACTAAATTATACACTGTGAAGCAGTCGCTACTGCTAGGCCGTCTTTGTATGGACTCAAGTTGCGGGCTGTCGCTTTTTGCTAATGAAATTTAAACAGTCTGTTTTTCTAACAAAACTCCGTATGTTAAGTGATTTGAGAATTATATAATGTCTTATTCTGAGGAAGTATGTATAGTTTTTAATTGTAAAAATCTTACGATCTTACGGAGTTGGAAGACATAAAAGTTCGCGAAAATTCCTTCATGTATATAAATAGCTTTATAGAAAAGTGCTCAAGTTCAGGGAAATTTCAGCGAAAGAAAAGAGATGGGAACCCATAGAATAAAACTGTGTGCTTATTGAAGAACCCGATATCTAACTGGAGGATGGAGCCATGTATAGAAGTTCAGGCAACTGAGGAAAGTTGCCTGAGCACCATTCACCTGGGAGTGGCCAGAAACGATTATCTTACATATGGCTCAAGTAGCCCACGACTTCCGGCCTTAGACCAAGTATCCTCTGGGTAGCCACAAAACATCTGTTTGAAGGAAAGCTATAATGAAAAGGTGCATCAATCCCTCTCCAGGGTTGTGCGCTGCGTTTGGGACCCGCCACGTAAACAAACACTCTCAATGAAAAGGACATAAAATAAAAGGAAATAATAGGGCTGTATAAGCTGACGTTGAACAATACCAAAACCTCCGTGAGGATTGGGAAGGACCTCTCCGATCCGTTCGATGCCAAAAGAGGTTACAGACGAGACGGCTCTCAATCTACTGATTGATAAAGTAATTCGATAGAGAAGGTACAGTCTTCTACAAAAGTGTACAATTGCTAGCGTACGCCGTTAGTTCTGCTTTCGCCAGGTTGGACAAAAAAGCGAAGCAAATGAGTGTGGTATTGAACGAGGACAAAACAAAATATCTCCAGGCATTAAACAAACTGTCTTCGTCGGACTGGGTAGGCATTTGAGAAGTCAAATTCTACAAGTCACTTATCTATCTACTATATGGTGCAGAGGCATGGACGATGACAGCATCTGATGAGTCGGCGTTCCGAGTTTTTGAGAGAAAGGTTCTGAAGAAGATTTATGGTCCTTTGCGCATTGGCAACGGTCAATTCAGCAGTCGATTGAACGATGAACTGTACGAGATATACGACGACATTGACATAATTCAACGAATTAAGAGACAGCGGCTACGCTGGTTAAGTCATGTCGTCCGAAAGGAGAGAACACTCCAGCTGTGAAAGTATTCGACGCAGTAACTGCCGAGGGAAGCAGAAGAAGAAAACCTTCTCTCACTAGGAAAGCTGAAGTGGAGAACGACTCTGAACACAATTGACGCCAAACAGCGAAAAGGAAGAACGACTGGCGCGCTGTTATTAACTCGGCTATAACCTCGTAAGCAGTGTCTACGCCTTCTAACTGATATCAGAAAATGCAATATCTACATAAAGAATAATCTCAGCCATTAAGTGAAGGATAAAAGCATATTCTACCACCTCATAGTTCAGCTAAAAGTAAAGTGATTAGCTAACCAACAATAACTACGCGAAGTAAACATGTCGGGACACACTATACAAATTTGGCGGTCTGCTTTGTCTCAGTGTAAAATATCCTGACCGCCGCGTTTGTCACGACATGACTAGCTAGCAAACGGCTTAGAATGGGCGACATGCAACCAGGTGGCTTGACACAAATCATGTTGCAACCTGACGGAAGTGCCGCAAAACATAGAGAACAAGCATACGCAGGAAACGGAAAACCACGAAACGGGCGAAGTAGAACCGAGCCAGCGTGGCTAAAGCGATAAGCGACAGTGTGAGAGAAGCATAAGAAAAGTTCTGCAACAACACACAGTGATGCAAGCAAAGATATCCTGCAAAGGCGCTAGTGACAACACCTTGAACCAGTTGCTTCCACACATCCACACAATGCCGGGTGGTGAATACTTTGTTACAAGGAAACTGGCAGTTTACAAAAAACCCGTATTTTAGCATACTTCGAAGTTCCACATAGATGTAATCAGAGCGAATGGGCCGTTTGAGATTTCGTGTCGGCAAGGTGCAACATAATAAAAAGTGAAATGTTTATAGCTATCATAAGCACAGAATGGCAAGTGGAAAGTATGACGTTGGCGCATGTTGCATGGCAGCATCTGTTCGGTGTCAGAAAACAAAAAGTATTTAAGGAAGCGAAATATGAGTGTCAACTGCAAGTCAAAGTCATAATTTTCACACTCCTCGCTCTGGCTAAAGCTTCATGAAAAAACGGTGGAAGGCAAGCGGCAAAACTCTGTAAATGACAATGAGCAGAAGATAGTATCCTGTGAATGCACTTGAAGCACACACATTCAACCTTTGTTAGTTGATGCAATCACCATTTGTTTCGGTTAAGCGCAGGCTGCCGGTGAGCATAGAAAATGCGATTCCGGTAGCCTAAGTACTTTTAGAACTTGAGCTGGAAACACATACATTTCTATATTGGCTTTGGGTATGAGTATATAACGGAAGATGGAAAAATATACTTATTTGATATATGAAACCACTTATTTGGCTATCTTTTAATTAAAAAGGTGTATTTTTAATAGCTTTTCGTATTTATTAGGCGATTCTGCTTGACTGCTTTTACGACCTGAACAGGTTGGTTGTCCCGATATTATTGATCAGCGCAACGAGCTCGTCTCTTAGTTTTTGAAATATCAACCTGAAATTTTGCACGCAACCCCTTCTCTCCGAGCAGCTGCTCATTTCTTGGAATAGGCGATGTCGGTCCACTATAGCGTATAGCTTACATACAAACTGAACGATCGGAATCAAGTCTCGGTATGGTAAACTTTTTCGCAGATATCTTTAAGAAATTCGACATGGGCAATTGTTTACGTCAATAGCGTCACCGCCGAACAAATTGTTCAGATCGGGCCAATATAGCTAATAGCTGCCATATAAACTCACCGATCCAAATCACGTACTTGTATAGATTTCTTTTTATTTGATAAGATATATGGAGGAAACCCGGCACGGCTTTTTGCCAAGACAGCGCTATAATTTTCGAACATCTCGTTTAGATCAGACAGCTACATATAGCCTATGTCAGCTATACAAACAGGTCAATCAAAATCAAGTTCTTGTGTGCAAACTTTTGTATTCGAGACGATAAGAGGTTACATGGGTTTACGGGCTTCAAAAAATATTTTTTTTTATTTTCTTACTAAATTCCACAACATAAAACATTGTCCTTAATTTTTAAGTTGGTCCGAGTAATAGTTTCGGAGATACTGCCTTGAGAACTTTCGCGCCGTCTTTAAACGCGTTTTTCTCGAAACTGTGTTTTTGAAGTCGGTTGGCAAGATTTCACGAGAACTACTAAACTTGCAATAAAATTTTACACAGGTCTTTGAGCTACAAATCTTAAAGACTTGGACGAAGGATAAATGTCGCAAAAATTTTCAATCAGATTTTTGTATTTTTGTAAAAATGTCTTTCAGAAATTCGAATTTCAGTTTTTTCTTCGTCAAAGTTCTAGGTTAAGGTTTTAACTAAAACACGAATTTTTCACTTTATATGATCCTGTAAGGAGTTATCCTGCCAACGCGGCGCATCTTTTTCCCGAGGACTCAACGGAAATGGCTTCGCAATGGCTGAGTTTAAAATATTTTTTTACAAAATTTTCAGAATTTCTTTGTTAATAATGTATGCTTGTAACACTAAAAAATTATAGTAAAATATTTCTGTTTTTACATGAGAAAAAAATTTTTGAAAGAAGGCTGTTTTTGACTCGAGGAAACCAATGTAATCCCTTAATGAAATTTGGCACGGATTTTTGTTCAAAGCAGGTCTACAAGCTTATTATATGTAAGTATGAAAGAGTACAACATAATTGAATAATTTAATTACTGCATTTCAATATTTTATAAATTAATTAATGGTATGTGGCCAATTCCAAGAGAACTATTGAAAAAATGCCATGATAAACACAACAATTTATACTCAGTTAATGCAATACTATTTTTTATGTGCAGATAAGCATCAGACATCTTTTATCACATGACACTTGAATAAATCAAACGCCATAAATCAAGCGGGTGGCAATATTGAAATAAAGCAGCAGACTTGATGGTGGGCATGCATATACAAACTTCGTTTTCATACAATTTTACAGGACATCATTGTATTTTATCTACATGTATGGTATGCTAGTAAAAATATCGGTCGCCTACCTCTATATTCCCGCTTACCCTCAAAGTTGGTAGAAATGGAGGTACCGATTCGACTCATGAGTCGACCTACTTTGAGGCAACGGTGTATACTTCCAATGCCATTCCATCGATTTTAAACGATTCTGTTATATACATGTATGTATCTTTAAAAAATTTTTAACAAAAATACAATCAAGACTCGACCAAGAAAATTTTATAAACTCTTATTTGTGATGTTTTACAATTCATTCAGTAAACAGGTGTACTTTGATATCTTGAAGAAATGAAGGCGATGGAGGAACAAAAATCACAAATTTGTTTTAGTAAGTTTGGAAGAATAAATGAAAGTGATAAAATGTTTATAATATTACATCTAATAAAATAAAAAAGTGTAGTTAATTAAACAATTTATAAACTAAGTACGTTTGGACCAATTTTGATAACCTCTGACTAAATGACTATAAAAATATCAGAAAGATTCACTTAAAAAATTAATGTAGAGAGATATCGAAATACAACGTCTACCAATAGGTATGATGAGATTTTGAGAGCTCGTGGATGCCATGCTTGTTTTCGGATTTGTGTCAAATTTGGTCAGTGATTTACCAGTTTATTTATTTTTTTTTTTTCAAAAATATTCTGTGAATTCTGCAAGGTCGTATCTGGCAGGCGTGCTGGGTATGTTAAGGGGTCCCGGTGGTTTAGAATTTTCAAAAAATCGATTTTTTTTGTTTGATAGTTCGAAAGTATAGTCTTTTAAGAATATACTGTACAATTTTTGGAAGGATATACACATTATTATAGCTTCTACAGCCGTTTGAGCAGGTAGCCCGCGGTCGAGGGGCTCAATGAATAGATGCTTTGTACGTCATTTATCTCAAAACTACTTTTTTCGGTGTGACGTTGATAAAAAAAAGATATTGATCTTATAAACACCATTTTAAAATGTCAAGTGATTCGGATGGATAGGAATCACTTGACATTTTAAAATGGTGTTTATAAGATCAATATCTATCGCTGGAACTACGATCAAATTTTAATTTTAAGAACTTCGATTTTTTTCGATCTAAAACTGGTCCAAAAATAGCTGTTTTCAGAATCTGAACTTCAAAAGCGCGAAATTTTTTTAATTTTAAATTTTTTTTTGGTTGTAGTTCCAGCGATAGCTGCATTAGTAATTTATTTGGTTTTTATGGTTTATTAACAAAAAAATATTTTAATACTTTTCATAAGTGTACAAATAAACTGTAAAAATTTTAAATCGATTGCTCGTTTTTTAAACCTTAAAAATATATCCAGAAAACACCCTTAATTTGAGCGTTCTAGACCACCGGGACCCCTTAAAAAACGGAACCGATTTTGATCAAATTTGAGAATTTTATTTCATTTTAACATGTTAGCAGCCTCTATAAAAAAAAAATACTAAAATCGGTATGCAAATAAAAATAACAAGTAAGGAAGAGCTAAATTCGGTGTTCCCCCATCTAGGAACTCGTAATTTATTTTTTCCCCAGGTACACGTGTACCAAGTTTAACAAAGATATCTTCATTTTTATTCAAATTACTTCTTGCCCGAACGGATGGACGGACAGACACCCGCATTGTAAATTTTCTCGTCAGCCTGATCATTTATATACTATATACTATAACCCTCAATTTCGCTTAGTTTTAGGTGATACGTAGAACCATTTGGTGAGCGAAACTATTACACTCTGCAGCAACAGGTTGCAAGAGTATAAAAAGAAAAAACTGCAACAGTTGCGAGATCAATTGGTCTAAACTATTTATTTTTGGGCAAGAAATCAAAAGGATCTCGCGAAGTTTTACAGAACAAGATTTGAGGCACATATTGATCAACGGCAGATGTCGCTTATTTCATATGCTGCTGAATAATATCTGCTAGTTTAAGTCAATCATTAAATTGATAATGTTAAAGAACAAATATTGAATTGAAATTTTCGTGGCATGCCCCTCAAAACAGCTTCACACCAACAAGAAAAGAAATTATAATAATACACAAACAGAAAGCAACGAAAAGAAAACGTTCACACATATTATGCACCAATAAGTCCATATAAAAATGACTTTAATAAAATAAATATACATATAGCCAGGCAGTCCGTGTCCGTAAAATGTTTATTTGGTTACTTTGCCACGTCGACTTTTGTGGTAACAATTGTCATGGTGCGGCATTGCTGTGGCGTGGCGTGATTGTCATGGCGATTGCATCTCTTTGACGTGGTTGCTGCTGCCTTTTGCTCAACTTGGCTTCTGCTGACGAACGCTGCCTGGTCGTTCGTTGCTGGAATGCTTGCGTCGCTTCATTTTGCTTGCGAGCAATGATGCATTGCATGCAAATTTTTTCGCCAATCTCAAATGGAGAAGCTTTTATTTATGCATTTACAAGTTGGTTGTTACAGTATTTCATTTATTTATTTATATTTTTTATTTAGCTGCCAGTGCCACTGGCAGGAAACGGATGTTGACTTAACGCTATGTCGCGTTGCGCATACGAAATTTCGCGCGATTGCATGGGCGTGAGCGCGCGTCTGCGTGCATGCACTTGAAATATTGCGGGCGGTCATGCTGATCGTTGACGCAATAGCGGCTCAATCAAAATATGCATACAAGCGTTACAGTTTCCATTGGAAATAAATATCATATCATATGTGATGGTAGAAAATACGAAATTCGGTCGCAGCATAAAATAATACTGTTTTCCATTGAACAAGATTGTTTATTAAAGTCAAAATTTTATATCCAACTGAAACTTCGCAACAACTTTTACGCTTGAAAGCGATCGCTTTCGGCGGCAATCACTTTGACAGCTGCTGATATGGCATTCCAAGCACGTCCAATTATTCAAACTAAAATACTTGAAACCCCAAGAGCGCTACATATTCACAATGCGACACATGTGGTACATATTTGGCAGAGCGTACCATCTTGGAGCGGCGCAAGAGATTTGCCATAAAATCCGGTAGAACGTGTTGGCCAACACACTTTTGCCTGCTCATTCAGTCAATTGCCACCAAGTTGATGGTGTTTTTGTTGTTGTTATTATTGTTATTGGTTTAACGCTTGCTTGTACGGCGGTCATTGAACGTAGAAACAAATGTATACGGTAGAATATTTATAAAATGTAGCAATATATACATACTTATGTATGTTGCTTGTTGTTGTTGGATAATGTTTATGAAAAAAATGTAAACAAAGCAAAAAGGCATAACGCGGCAAGCGGGTTGTTGAGCACACACAGTTGTCGGCGCCTTTAAAATTTTAAAATACATTTCTATATACCTACATACATATATATATATATATTACATATACGTATTATATAATATGAATTAGAAGCAGAAATGTTTAAGAACGTGTAAGAGTCTTTTGATTGTTGTTTATATTGTGTATTTGTAGTCAAGATGACTTCATTTTCATAAATATTTCCAGTTTATAATATCGCACTTTTTTATAGATAAATATTAATAACTTAATAATTTTAAATGTAGTGTGTTAGAAGGCGTGAATCTCTATTTTTATATAAAGGAAAGTACAGAGCAATGCTTAAAAAAGCTACAGATCTTCCCGAAGATATACCTGTCAAAGTGTTTGGCATTTATATTCTGTACAAGTGACAAATGAGAGAGAAAGCAAAATTTACGCCGGAAAAAACCCAAAAATCTTAAGGAGTTCAATCTATGTATCTTGCATTCAAAAAGTTAATATGGATGATATAAACCATTGATGGGCGCTATTCTTTTAGCACATTAATGGCGGGATTCTGTAACTAGTCTCTAGTCTCTATTTGAGACATATTGAGGTAAAATCTCAATTTGTGACTAGTTACTATTCACTAAACAGTCTCTACCGTTAGTCTCAAAATATTGCCTAAAATTTGAGACCTGGTAGTAGCAGGTCACAAAACCAAAAAGAACTCTTGTCTGCCATTTTGAATATACTTAATAGAGATCATCATAGATATTAATCGATAGTCGTTTTTTTATATTTTGTAAGCAACTCAAACACGAAAAAAATTAAAAATAAATCAATTTTACATAAATTTCGTAAATATTATGAAGCAAAGTCAACATAAGTATATTTTTATTTTTATTGGTAATTATGTTTTTTGACTATGTTATAGACAATTTTATATTTGTTATCGACATATTTATTTTCATTCAAGTGTAAAAACATCTCTGAATAATGATATGTAATAGATTCTGTGGCTGTCACTTTCAGAATAGCAAAATCGTCTCAAGTCTCAAAAATTGTCTCTAACTTAAAATCTCAAATTTAGAGACTTGAGACTGTATCACCGTACAGAATCGCACGGTAAGATTATAATTGAGAAATCAGTTTATGCCTTTCGCATAGCTGTTTATATTTGTTTGTGTTCTTCATTTTGTATTTTTTTGAACTATTAAAACTCATCAGCGGACAGCGTTACAGCCTAGACAACAACCAGGAGAGTTAAACACAGCCAAATTTGCAGTGTGGACAACAACCCGCAGAGTTGCATTTGAGTTTCAACGCGATTTGAATTCGGTTAAGAATTAATGTAATACTTTACTTGCTGCGTCACCAGCGGCCATATTTCTGCTATGAAGGGAGCAGTTCACAATAGTTGCAGTACCCGATTTTCAGCGTAGAGGTGCTACAATCCGTAAAGGCACACGCCTCAAAAGCATTGAAAGCGTAAATACAATGGAAGAGGAAGCGCTCCTATGATCTCCTGAAGATGCTAAAAGTGCTATATATTCATTAAAGACTATGCCGAGGGCTAAACCCAGCATGGAGGGGTTGAAAGGAAAGCGACCTACAAAGCAGCGGTAAAAGTCAACGAGAGGCTTAGCTGCAAGTCCAACCGGAAGAAGGAGAAAGAAGAAAGGTTGGCTTGGGCTACAGCGGGAATGGAAGAAGGACGGAAATATTACGCATAGAGGATACAATTCACATTCTCGGATACGAGATTCGCAAACCGGATCAGGAAGGAATTGCAGATGAAGGCCGTTGAAAATCGAGCAACGATGCCAACGAAAGGACCGGGGCAAAAGGACGACGCTGTAAAGCCAAACGAAAGACTCAATGGAGAGAAACTCTCAAAGTCCTGAGCAGCAGTGAGGGTCAGCGAAATTTCCAAGAGATAACTAAACGTGGCACTCAACAGCCGAAGCAATCTCCATGTGCAAATCATAAAGGAGTAATGGAAAGCGCTTGACACACTCTTCGACAGACTAGATGAACACTCGAGCACGCCTATGCCAACTTTCGCTATTGCGGGCTGGCTCAACGGGATCTAAATATTAACATGTAAAGACGACTCTCACTGCTATGGCTAAAAGAAGCGGGTGCGCAGCTTAAAGGCCTGTGAGAGGGAGCCGTTCTGGAAATAGTGGACCACAGCTGCATTTATCCGTATCGAAAACGAAAGTTCTCATACTCGCAAGGTAAAACCTGATGTGCCAACACAAGATTGGAGGATGAAGAAGGTTACCAACTCCGGCATGGAGGATGACAGCCAAAACTACATCTTCCAAGTTAACAAGTCGGTGGAGGATATATTATAAGAACGGTTCGGGAAAATGGCGTGAGGCATAGGTAGCGTGTACCTAAGATGACAAAAACGAAGACACGCGTCTTTTTGGCTATGCTAAAAAAGGTAGGAGGTTTGCAATTCTTGTTTCCCCCACTACAGCGATAAAATGTTGATTATCACAGGTCCGGTCGGTAACACAATATTCCTCTTATTCTGAGCAGATACGCCAGATGAACTATTAGGCTTCTAATGCTCCTTGTTCTCTGTGTGTGACATCTCACGATGGTATTTTTTTACAAAGGAAACAAACGAGGTAGGAGGTGTTATCTTAATAACATTAAGAAAGTGTGTTTTTCTTTTAAAGGTGCACCATATACATAAGTAACAAGCCTTAGGTACTTCCCTGGCTTTAATGCTTACGAATTGAAAGATCATAAGATGTTAGGTTACAGCCGCCTTTTCTTATTTGTTGTACATACTTTTTATATTGGAAATTATGTTTGAGAAGTCTTTGCATTTTTAAAGTTCTCTTTTTGAAAGATTGGCAGTTTTGGTCAACCGTAGCACTAGTTCTTGGATAATTCACAGGGTTGAGAAAAACGTATTTGAAGTTCAACACGAACGTTTCAGAGCTCCAGGGAACTCTTTGTTAGATATCGAATAACTCGAAAAGTATTTGTGTGGGATTTACTTCCAGAGAATATTACTAGGAAATTCCTGCAAACTTTAGTTTGGCAAAGAAATTAAAGGTTGACAAACCTTAAGTCAAATGCAAAAGCTGACAATTTCTACCAGTATTTACTTACTCCTGACAATTTATATTTACATAAGTATCTAAGCATATTCGTATATATACATACATATATATATATATAATGCAAACTAAGTGTTTCTGGTGGCAACATCCGGCTAACAGCGAAAACCAACAAACAAATAAAAGAACCTGCATTTGAAGCAACTAGAAAAAGCTATGCCTCTGATAAGTGCCGTGCGTCGTCGTTATCGTCGTTGGACGTTGCTCTTATTTACTCCTGTTGCGATTGCCATGAATGCATCTTAAGCTCTGCATCACAACTTTTTATGTGCCATAGCTACTGAAGTTGCCACGTCGAGTTCCTTCAATTGCATGTGCAGTCCAGTTGACAACCGTATCGGCAAATCTCGAGATGCTTTCAACGACCCCATCAAAGCTATCACAACAAGCAGTGATAAGAAGCAAACGACTACAACCCGTTGCACATACGTCTCCTCTTTAATACGACCAGTCAAATACACAAACAAAAAGTTGTTTAAGTGAAGAACAACCCTATAGGAAAATCGTTCGTTAGTGTCAAACAGATGCTAATTTAGACTGACTGAAATGAAAAAAACTATTTTAATAGATTTGTTGGGGAACACACACGAGCCAAGCAATGCGTTTTAACTGAGCCGCAGGATACCACTTTTGGACTGGCTTATAATTTCTAAAACAACCGAAAACTTGAAATAGAATTTTGCTGTTATTAAAGATGACCGCACTGTAGCATCTTTTCACTCTTTTCCTTCAACGTATTCTACTATTACCCCAATCTTCAGGCGCAGCTGCAAATTTTCTATGCATTCACATTCCTCTTTCCCCCATCTCAGTAGTCAGCTTCAGTTTGCCACTCCGCGATTATCTTCTTCAGCTGCTTATCGCATTTGTCGCAACCACGTTATGGTGTCGTTTGCTCGTTGCAAACGAACAAAGTAAGTGCAACAAGCACACAGAAACAAAAACAAAAGAGCAGCAACAGCATTGCGAGTAATGTAATTACAGCAACAAAGTGGAGGAGTTTCAATTTCACTTGCAGTTGCAGCAGAAATTGATAGCCACATCACAGACACTTCTCACTGGCATCACACCGTCTTCATCAGCAGCTGTTGACTTCAAACGGAATACTTGATTATCTCGTTTTATTGTGTGATGGCCAAATGCAAGACTAGTTGAGTGGCCAGGGGAGTAAGGATAGTAATGTGCTTCAAATGTGTTGATGTTGCCTTTGTAACCGATAGTTAGCGGTTAGTCACTTCGGAAAACAACTGAAAGTTTATAAAAATAAATGGTGTTATCCTGGACAGCAAACTACATTGTAGATATGACAAATGTGGCACTGAAAAATTGTCCATTGAAGATGATAAAGATTTTTGTTGCTTTCAACTAAGGTTAAAGAAAAATCTTTTTTTTTTTTCAATTTAGAAAACTGGAAACAAATAGCATCTGTGGGGCACAGAAGATCATCGAACTGGTTTTTGTTTTGACATTCGATAGATTCTAGGAAGATTAAACGGTCTATTTATAGAGCCCTACATTATAGAGCAACAAACCAAAGATTATCCTTTATATTTTCAAAGGGTTGGACCGGAGATATTTACATCTATGCCAATTGATAACAGCAGCAGATTTCTCTTAAGCGAAAAACTTTTTCACGTGCTTTGTAAATTTATAGAAAAATATTAGACATATTTTTTAGGAGGATCAAAAATAGAAATGAATATACTATACATATGTAGAGCGGATCAAGCAATCTACAGAACTTTTTCCTTAGCGCTACAAAATTTGAGAGTTTTTAAGCAACAATCTGGATTTCACTAAGATGAATAACCAAGATTGATTAATTAAAGTGTGTATTTGTAAAGTGTAAATTTTTATAAAAAATTCTTTTTCGGCGAGTGATCCCAACGCTTGAAATCTTGCATCGAATGGCAGTTTCAATCACTTTCCGGTAACATTTAAGATAGAGAAAGGTTTCTATATTATCCCTAAGGGTTTAAAGTGTCCGAAGTTGGAAAAAAATTATTACATAAATAGCCATCACCTGTTTAAACGTCACAATAATATACCAACGTCTTCAACAGTTACGTACTGATGGCGATTCTTGGCTGGAGGTTTCTTAATTTTTAATATTTTCATGGATTTCGAACTCTTGATTCCTTTAAAAACTGAAAATATCAATCAAACTCGTTGTTACATTTGTTCTTTTTTTGTTTTTTTACTTTCATGGCTAAAATCGCCAGATAAACTTTTCGCGTCGGGAATCTGTCGGAAAACGCGCAAACCAATCCGAACATATTATTCTTGCATGGAGAACTTTTCTATTTGAGAAGATATCTTCACAAAATTTGTTATAGATTATTCTCCAAAGCTATGCAAATGTCATATCCAAAAAACATTAATGTTTAGTACAAGGTGTGTTCCAAAGTAAACAGGACTTTCTGAATCTCGCGCCCCCTGGTGGCGCCATCTATTTATATGCCGACTGATGCGTTCGAACCTGTTATCTTCATCGATTGTCCAGTCAGAAGTAAAATTTGGCTTTTAAAATTGAAAAACTTTTACCGAAACGTTTCAATTGCGTTTTAAGTTTTCAAAGTCAGTATGTTTGTGTGATCACCGGAAATTCTCGAAACAGAATTCATCAAAAATCAGCCGAAATCATTATTGAAATTCATGGTAATGGAATTGAACATCTCCAAAATATCGATTTATCGCATTTTGACCAATCATTTGGGCTTAACAAAGGTGTGTGCAGGATATGTTCCGCATAAATTGACTGACGATTGCTCAGAATCCAACATTCGAAGGACGATTATTTGACCAAAAATTACATTTTAACCATTAACCACTTCCCGTATTCAGCTGATATGGCACCGTGCGACTTCTTCCTTTTCGGAAAAATGCATTTGCCCATAAAAGGAAAGCGTTGTGCAGACGTAGAGGCCATTCAAGGGGCTTGCACCGGCATACTGGCCTCCAACGAGCTAAAACACTCGTTCGAAATGCTTTTGGACCGTGCAAAAAGCTGTATTGAAGCAGAAGGAGACTATTCTGAATAAAATAAATTGCTTTTGCCGAAAAAATCATTCTGTTTTTTTTTTTTTTTTTGAAGTCCTGTTTACTTTGGAAAGCACCTTGTATACGTCTTTCTGAAATATATAAAGTGCATTCGGCGATTTTTACGATAAGTGAAATTCAAGAAAGAAGTTCCATTAAGTTTTTTGTGCGGAATCAAATTTCTGGGGCCGAATCGTTCAGAATGTTGGGTGATAATTGTTTGAAGGAGAGAAAATGTTTTTTATTGGTAAAAATTATTCAAAGAGAGTCGTGATCTACCGTCAATAAAATAAAAGAATTGTTGCTTAAAAATCGACGACTAACAGTCAGAGATCTCACTGGCATCGTTGGAATATCAGAAGGATCAATGAAAACCATTTTGACAGATCATATGGACCTAAGAAATGTGGAAGCATGATTGGTTCCAAAATCACTAAATTTTTTGGAAAAACATTGTGGCGTTAACGACTGTAACACAATGCTTTCCGACATCTATAATTTTAGTGTGACATTATTTTAGTCAGCTCTTTCTAGAAATAGTTTTCTATAACAAATTTTGATGAATTTATACGAAAATTCTTATCCGTTTAGTTAGGAAATTTAGAATGCTTTGTTGTCATGCTGTGGGAAAGCGTATTTTATTCCAGGTTCCATCATGTCAGCAGAATATCTGTTATTTATCACATATGCAGCAATGTTTTCGCGCACGTATGCACCCGCTGCATATAAATACAGTTGTTGGTAAAATAATAGTGGCAGCAGTAAGAGTAATGAGTTGCGTTGGTGAACTTTGAGCGCTCATGTTACTGACGATACAAATGCGGTACATATAATAAGGCAATGTTAGTTTCTACTACATGACACATATCTAAAATCTAATATTTTTTGCGTTTAATTAAAATAAGTATATGATCTATGAAAATATTTTCTGTCAAAAATTATGTGTTCACTGCTAATATTTTGTGAACAACTGTACAGTTTATTTGAATGCACATATGTAAATCTATTTCTGTTATCAGTTACCACAGTCCACTGGGTCTATACATACATATTACGTATATACATATATACGACCATTTGGTATATCTACATACATAAATATGTACTTTCATAACAAAGCATGACTGATTTATTGCAGCTGTCTGTGCGGCGTGATAAGGCCACTTGAGGAAGAGCTGACATGTTTTTTGTGCAAATTTATTTCCTTTCTTTCAATAACATTTCTCATGCATAATAGCATTAATAATAGACAAGTAAAAGGGAAACACATGCGCTTAATCTGTAGGCTATCTCTAGTTTATTGTCTGCTTCCTGGGCAATCAGCAGTGTCACGAAATTCAATAGAAGTTGAGAAGGGAAACGGCTGACAAAAACATAACATAAACTCAGCTAAATCTTATTGTCAGCAAAACATGCAAATATGTACATATGTATGTCTAAGTATTAATACTATTTGACAACTACAAATTGCTGACTAACTGACAACTATAATGTTTGGACTGATCATAAACTAGTCCAAAACAAATATAACTTACAGTTGTATGACCATTTCTGCTCTACGGTGGAGTAGTATGGTGGACAGGGTATTGAAATCCACATACCGGAAGCCAATGGAACGGGTTCAGAGGCTCGCTGCGCTCTTCATAACGAGAGCTTTTAGAAACGGCGGCTCTTGACCCAGTACTAAACCTGCCACGCATAGATCTCTTCGCTGAAAACTGCGCAGCAAAGTCGGCGGGACGACTACTGGCTGCAGCAGAATTTGCATATAGAACCTTCCGGCATAGCTTAGTGGGCAATGGAGGTTTGGCAAGCACCACCTACATGATCCCATTTTTAAACTGGAAATAAGGATTCAAAGTAAACATAGAAAAACATTTATACGGATAGCTAGAAAATGGACGATGGTGTTGGTGCGGGGACATACTCTCCAGAGTTAGGCACAAGGCAGCTTTTTAAGTTGCCGGACCACTGCAGTATATTTCAAGCTGAAGCCTTTGCTATTGAGAAAGCAATTCAACATCAACATAGACAGCCAAGCACCAATCAAAGCAGTAATCTCGTATCGTATATCGACCAGAAGTGTCTCGGGAAGCAGGACAGCAGTGGAAGAAGTAAGCAATTTCACTTCTACTGGGTGTCAGGCCACAATAGTGGACGAGATTGCCAATAATGGTGTATGGCTAACACCCGAAAATTTGGTCAACATTAGGAAAACCATCTAATGTCTATACTATTGTATGTTAAAATTCGCGGCAAAGGATAACTACTCTTCATGGACCTAGTAACTTACCTTCTTATGGTATCGCAAAGGACCAAAACTGGTCTATGCGTGGCTCATTGACCTACCAAACTAACCTAAACTAACATATACCGAGGCAATAGTAAAAAACATATAAGTATATGTGGATAGAGATTTAAATATATTTTTCGACTGTGATTCTAGTCCGTACTTAATTGAATTCGATATTTTGTGCCTACTTTGAAGCATGAGATTGTTTCATTTCGGAACGTAATCTTACTATTAGCAACTTATAGATCGTCTCCATTAAAAATTTGCGTAAAGAGGGAAGAAATAGCTCCATGATGGACTTCCACTTAATACCACTTGTAAAATAATTCCGTAACTAGTAGTTTTAACTGGATAAAAGATATTTACTGTAGCCTATTCACTAGATTTAATTTTCACATGAATTGCATATACAACAATAAATACATCAACAACAATGTTTAATATCAAGTGGCCGGCTGCGAAATTTTGACAGGCAGTAATTCGATTAGACCAAGCCACTTACTTGGAGTGACTGATAAGTTCATAAATATGTGGGTGTGTGAGCCGGTTAAACGTGTTATTTTACGCTGAGTTTTAAAGAGCGTTTTAGGTAGAGAAATTTCATTTCAAATGAAATGTAGATAAATGCGAAAAACTGTCAATATTTGAGCCTCTATTGTTTCCAAATTTAACGATAATTGGTATATGATTGGGTTTGAAGTGTACCATAACAGAGACTGCTCCTCATGAATTCCTCCGTTTCAATTTTGTCCAACTTCCTTAAGAGAAAAGCAAAGCTGGCCGTGTTTCGTCAATAAATCATCGAATGTTAGTATTTAGCTGATCAGTCGTAGTTGGTTTATCGGAATAGATAATTGACTTGATATAGCCCAACAAAAAAGACAGACTTTACTGACAAGTCTCTTTACATAATTCGTTCAACATAAGTTTTTCCCTTTGTGGAACCAAAATGTCGCTTGTCATTTTCCAGTGGTCCAGTATAGTTTTTCTTATACAAATTTCTCTACCCATAAAACACCCTTAACTATTATAGCTATGTATCAGTAATGTATTGACATTGTAAGTACAGAGAATATTATTTTATATTTGATAAGTACCAGGTAACTAACAGCAATAACACAATGCGATCACTTCAGCCATCTTAAGCTGCTAAGTAATGTCTATCAATTAATACTGAAAGCATTACATATTTATACAAACACACATGCATATATACATAAATAATCAGTGGGTATCAAGACAGGGATAAATAACAATTTAACTAAGTATGATAGACAATCAAACTGAGAAGTGCAAATATTTGATTAAATTTTCATAATTAGCAATTGGGTAAATTTAGCGAATATTTACAGTTGTATGTGTGGGAATTTTGTAAATAAATAAATATGCCACATTTATTATTACTAATTTCCCAGAAACACCTAAACAAACACGCACGTTTTGTTTGGCATTTTGCCAGCAATTTAAACATTTTAGTGCAGTCAGATAGAAATGCAAATAATCGGAAAATCCAACAAATAAAATTGGAATTTACATATTTGTGAATTTTGGTATAACACGAAAGCATCATTTAATAATGTTTTAGTTAGTAATTTTTTCAAATAATATAAATTCTACAAAGTAATAGTCAAAAATATATTTATAAGGGCTTTCAATAGGGAGCTTTAGTTTTGTATTTCTATTTGGGATGAAACGTTCGAAAAAAAATTATCTGGCAGTCTGGTAGTATTTACAAACATATTATATTTTATTTGTGTTTTTATAAGAGTACGACGATGTTGTTTCACAGGTTCAGTGCTAGCTAATGAAGAAAAAACAATATTTCGGGATTTGGCAATAGTTTGTAGCAACCTGGCAACTCACGACTTTGTCTTAAAGCTTGACATTTTTGATGGTTAACATAATCAGAACGTTTTATATTTGTGTGGTTTACGGTAACATAAAATATTCATTTCGGATTCGCTCAGAAAGCGCCCATACATGAACTTAATTCAATTTTCGACGATGATGCTCCATTAGGGACCAGTGTTTATCGATGGTATGGTGAATCCAGTCGAAGTCGTGGATCTCTCCAAAACGAATTTCGTGAAGGTAATGCAAAATCAGTTGTCTGTGTGGAAACTGATATTGATCGTCATATGACCTATTGTGAGATTGTGACAAATATAGGCATTAGTGTGACTAGCATATATTCAGTATCATGAACATTTGATTGTAAAAAACTTTTGTTCACGTTGAATCCCACCAATTTTCGATCATTCACTAAAAAAAAATCCCCTTATCGTTGGATCAAGAGAAAGGATAAACAAATACGCTAGCGGTGATTCGAAACACATCTATGACACAATAACAGCAGTCGACTGTATGGGTGTTTCAAGGTGAGTCGAAACCAATAAAAGTTGTTCGAGTAGATGGTTGCCTGTTTTTTGGAAAACTGGACATGTCACAATCATACAACTAGAGCAGCGCAGATCAGTAAATTCTGAATGGTACACAATCATTTTCATTCCCGAGCGTAAGATAAACTAAGAGATCCACTTTTTCGACAACTGAAGAGGAACGTTATGAACGCATGCTTTAAAGGTACATAACGCAAGCAAAAGTGTACAGAACTTACAGGAGAATATTAGAAGGTTAATATATGAGTCGAACCTGGTATAAGTTTAATATTTGCACTGAATGGAATTTACTCCACTACTAAACAACAAATGTCCTGGATCTAGAAAGAGAGTCGAGGCCCACAAATTAGCCAGATGAAATTCTACTAAGTTCGTCGCAGAATTGTAAACATCTTACTACTTTAAAACTCTTCGCTAATATAACGGTTGTTTCGTTTAGATGCGTGGTTTTCAATAAGGCTAAACTTTTTCGGAGTTGTTCTTTTTGAAATCTATTACTTGATTTCAGTTTGGTTTGCCATTTCATAAAGAACACTGACACAGAGTTGTAAGCATTATAGAAAATAGTACCGAAAATCATCATCTATTAACGCCTATGCTTCAAGACTTAGAAATAAAAAATCCCTCTTTCCAAAGCGATATTGACATTACTTGTATATAATATTAGTAGTTGCTCAGTACAAAAAAAAAAAAAAAACAAGTAAGGAAGGGCTAAGTTCGGGTGTCACCGAACATTTTATACTCTCGCATGATAAAGTGATAATCGAGATTTCATGATCCGTCATTTACATATTTTTCGAATACCATATTTGTGCAAAGTTTTATTCCGCTATCATCATTGGTTCCTAATGTTTATACTCGTATTATACAAAGAAGGCATCAGATGGAATTCAAAATAGCTTTATATTGGAAGAAGGCGTGGTTGTGAACCGATTTCAGCCATATTTCGTACATGTCATCAGGGTGTTAAGAAAACATTATATACCAAATTTCATTGAAATCGGTCTAGTAGCTCCTGAGATATGCTTCTTGGTCCATAAGTGGGCGGCGCCACGCCCATTTTCAATTTTTAAAAAAAGCCTGGGTGCAGCTTCCTTCTGCCACTTCTTCCGTAAAATTTAGTGTTTCTGACGTTTTTTGTTAGTCGGTTAACGCACTTTAGTGATTTTGAACATAACCTTTGTATGGGAGGTGGGCGTGGTTATTATTCGATTTCTTCCATTTTTGAACTGTTTATGGAAATGCCTGAAGGAAACGGCTCTGCAGAGTTTGGTTGACATAGCTATAGTAGTTTCTGAGATATATACAAAAAACTTAGTAGGGGGCGGGGCCACGCCCACTTTTCCAAAACAATATGCCCCTCCCTAATGCGATCCTTTGTGCCAAATTTCACTTTAATATCTTTATTTATGGCTTAGTTATGACACTTTATAGGTTTTCGGTTTCCGCCATTTTGTGGGCATGGCAGTGGGCCGATTTTGCCCATCTTCGAACTTAACCTTCTTATGGAGCCAAGAAATACGTGTACCAAGTTTCATCATGATATCTCAATTTTTACTCAAGTTACAGCTTGCATGGATGGACGGACGGACGGACAGACAGACATCCGAATTTCAACTCTACTCGTCACCCTGATCACTTTGGTATATATAACCCCATATCTGACTCTTTTAGTTTTAGGACTTACAAACAACCGTTATGTGAACAAAACTATAATACTCTCCTTAGCAACTTGTTGCGAGAGTATAAAAACTTCAAATGACTCATTCAGCGAGTAATTTGATTGTTATTAAAACTGACACCGGAACTCTGCGCGGCACCACCTACGCTGGATGTGAGCACACGAGAGCATAA
Source organism: Bactrocera neohumeralis (assembly GCF_024586455.1). NCBI lineage: Eukaryota > Metazoa > Arthropoda > Insecta > Diptera > Tephritidae > Bactrocera > Bactrocera neohumeralis. The sequence goes on along the minus strand of NC_065923.1, from coordinate 38,899,661 downwards.
ACACTCGCTAACAGTTTAATGAAACTGCTATCCATATACAGCAAGCAGCCGATTATAACAGATTTTTTCTTTTAAATAAGTGGCAACCATATAGGGGTATCAAATTGAGTCAGGAAAATATAATAAACAAGTATTTTTCAAAACAATGGGAAATAAAATTAAAAAGAAAAAATTTGCGGGAAAAAACTAACAGCAACAACATAAGCGTACAAGCGAATGGGAAACAAAGCAGTCATGGGCATTGAAAATGTGGTTACCCTGCCATTTGGCTGAGTGGGAGCTGTGATGGGGATAGTATAGGGAAAGAGCAGAGAGTGGAGAAGAGAAGCAAACGGCTGATCGCTTGAACAATTGAGCGATTGACACTGATTGTGCAGCTATGCAATTCGAGAGGAAATTGGCGAGCAAGTGAGCCATTGCTGTAGTCGGTGGTCGGAGAAGAGGAGACCCCATGCACAAGCAAGACTCCACGGAGGGTGATTGACTTGTGTAGATGACAAATATCAGTTTTGTACGCTGCTGTTGCCGCAATGACTGAGTGACAAAGAGACTGATTGTTAAACTCACTGAATGACGCGAATCGGTGGGGGACGAGAGGGAGCAGAAATTGCACGGTGCAGATTCCAAATGCACTTTGAGCAAAGCTTGGTTGTTGCAAAAGCAAAAACAAACGCTCACAAACAAAAACACACAGGCAGGCTTGAAATTGAAATGTTTTGCGTTTGTGTACTTTTCTGTTTAATTCTCGTTTTGCTGTGGTGTCACATTTACAGGTGAATGACGCAAAACGTGAAATGATCCGACCAACAAATGAGTTTGTGTATGTACGTGTGTGTGTGTGTGAGTGTGTTTGTAGCTGGGAGGCATTTGAAAAATTCGTATTTTATTGACAGGAATGCCTACGCATTTGACAAACGACAATTAAAAGTGGCTTGCAGCATGCGGCATTTGGCATGTAGCTTGTGTGCGGGCATGCTGCCACAAGGCAACAATTGAAAGCTGTCACAGGTTTCGGTTAGCGAAATGGTTGCTGGATATGCTGGTAAACCGGTTGGTTTTGTTGCGCCACGCTTGCTGGCCAGCCCAGACTAGTCGGCTGAGCGGCACTAAGTGATTGGCTAGTTGGCTGGCTGCAACGATTGTCTGCAGCAACGTTTGGGTGCAGCCAACGTTTGACACCACGTTACCAATTTCATAGCACATACCACTTTATGCCAGTTTGCATTAGCCTCACAGAGCGGCTTGCAGCCCAGCCCTTGCACGTTTGTGGGTTGGAAAGTAGGCAGAGCAAAAGGTTTAGTCAGTCAAAGAATCGTGCAGGTTGTTGCAAGCATTGAGGTTGTGCTGCCACATTTGAAACAAAAAACAAAAAAATAAAATGATTTTACAGAGATTTCGTAGTTGTGCATTTCCAGGATACAGGAGAAAACCCTATTTACCCGACTACTTTCAGTTGCGCTTTCGTTTTACTTAAGTGAATGTGTAGGCTTCTGATTGCTTTCGACATAACAGCAAATGCAACTCAGTGTTGGGCTACGATTTTCATTGTGGCAGACAATTTCCACATTTTTTCAAAGCAAAAAAGTTATTGCGAATGTTGCTTGGCCTAATGCTATTTCAATTTATCTCTCAACTTAATTTCGACATCTCTTTAAGGTAAGTAATGTTCAGATATATTTTGTGGTAGATTAAATCAAAATAAATTGAGGCCAAAAATATGGCAACTCTTTTAGAGAGTTATATTCATATATACTTATTCGCTTTTCAAAGATTTGAAGAACCTCGACCTAGCTAAGGAGATAATAGCGCTTTTTGCGAAAAATGCGAATACAAGACCTGTCGCAAAAGAAACAGGACTGTTAAAAAAACAACAAAAAATTAATAGTTTTCAAAAGTTACATTTTTTTATTCAAAGTGGTTTCCTTGTGTTCCGATACAGCGTTTAGCCCGGTCAATTAGCACTTCAAATGAGTGTTTTATGTCATTTTTTGGAATGCTCTTGAGAATATCGGTCGTCGCCTTTTGGATAGCTGAAATGTACTGAAACCAATGTCCTTTCATGGGCAAATGAATTTTTCCAAATAGGTAAAAATCACAGGGTGCCAGAACAGGTGAGTAGGGTGTGTGATTAATGATTAATATGGAGTTTTTTGTCAAAAAATCAGTGACAAGCGTCGACCGATGACACGGCGCATTATCGTGCAACAGGCGCCAGGACCCTGCTTCACGGTATTGTGGTCGAGCACGACGAATGCGTGACAAAAGACGCTTCATAACACCAAGGTAAAACACAGCGTTAATCGTTTGGCCAGGTGGGACGAACTCTCGGTGTACAAAACCCTCGGAATCGTAAAAACAAATCAGCATTGTCTTTATTTTTGACTTCTGAAGACGACCGACGTCTGATCGTCACAGAGGTACTCACGACCTTCTTGGAATCGCTTAAACCACTCATGCACATTACCTCGGGATAGGCACTGATCACCATAAACTTTTTTCATCATTTGAAATGTTTCAGTAAACGTTTTCCCAAGTTTAAAACAAAATTTAATATTTTCTCTTTGTTCAAAATGCATTTTACGACCGATGACCAAAAGCTGCTGTCACTTTTTGATCGATAACATCGATTGTAGTTATCCAATCGATTTTACGAAATGTCAACAAGAGATCAAACGGCCAAACGGGTTGACCTTGATTTCCTTAAAAATTTTGACTGCTGCATTATGGATGATGGAGCTTGGGGACTTTTCTCAGCTTGCCGGTGTGGATTTTTGTGTTACAGATCATAGGGAGAACGTCCAAGAGAAACACAGTTTCCAAAGATATTTTTAATTTGCCAAGCAATTGGTAGCTATGGTAAAAGAAGCAGCTCTTTTGTTACATCTGGAACTATCAACACTGATTTATACATTCAAGATTGTTGGCAAAAACGGCTTTTGCCATTCATAAGACGGCGGACACCTCAACACATTTTTGGCCTGACTTGGCTAATTAAGAAAACCGGTAGTTGAGTTGTATAAGAAGAACAGAATAGCTTTTGTGCCAAGATATGTAAATCCCTCAACTGTCCGGAGCTCAGACCCATTGAAAGATATTGGGTGCTGGTAAAAAGGGTTATGACGAGCACAAAACACCCTTGACACCACTAACGATGACCTTTCGATCCGTACTTAAAAAAGTCGTTCTTTTCATCAAAGAAAGCACCTCAGAAATATCTGGCAGGCATCGATATCCAGTCGGACAATACGGAATAGACTAACTGAGAAGGATTTGAAAATATTTTCGGCTAGGAAAGTTCCGCTTCTAAGCAAAAACAAATCGTAAAAATACTGTCTTTCGCAAAGCGATACATGACTCGTCACAATTGAAATAACATCCTATGGTTTGATGAAACTAAAATTAACTTGTTCGGATCTGATAAAATAATGTTTGAAAAGTGCCGAAAAAATACTGCCTTCCATCCTAAACACACCATAAAGACTGTCAATCATAAGGGATGCGATATTGTGCTATGGGGATGATTTTCCTCGTAAGGAGTTGATCTCATATTCTGAATAAAATAAAAAATGTGCGCTCCAGACTACCTTAATATACAGGAGAGGATGATGCTACCAAATACAAAGCAATAAATGGCCTTAATATGGGAATTCAGGTAGGATAATGACGCCAAACATGTCTCAAAACTTGTTAAGGAATGGTTCCAGGACCAAAAATTTAATGTAATGGAGTAGTCCTGCTCAATCCCCTAACCTAAATCCGAACACTTTAACTTGTGTCAATATGGTTAGAGGCTAAATATGAATTTTAATGAGCTAATTAAAGAAAATCTGGAGCAAACTTAGCTTTAAGCGTTTTGCTCCTATTATATTTTATTTTATTTTTTTCAAGGGAAAATAATTTTTTTTAACAGAAAAATAAAAAAATATTTTAGTCCTTATATTTTTGTTATAAACAAAAATTAAATAAATATTACTTTATATATAGCCAGATTGTTTCTATAATTTTTTCCAACACTGTATATTGCTGAAACCGAAACTTAATCAAAAATAGTTCATACTGCAGTTTTAATTTTTTTTTTACTGTTAAAAACAATATATTTTGGCTAAAACCAAAAATAGACATTGTATCAAGATTAAACAGAAATATTTCCTATAGTTAGATTAACGTTTAATCTATTATGTGCGAAGGTAATGGATCACTTAATTTGAATGGGGAAATAACGTTGAATAGCGTCGATAAGAGAGTTAGTGTATTGCGCATTGTGATTTTAACAATCACAAGACAAATATACTCGATTATAAAAAATACCAACTTCAATGATATCGGATTTACTTGTGGAGAATACATATACTTATGTTTACCAATATAGGCACACTTATTTTTTTTTTTAAGATTTTTTAGAAAACTCTTTTTCTATTATGAATGAAATATATTAAGAAGTTTTAAGTCGTTGTAAAGTGACGTCGAATGTAAACTCCACTTCTTTCAAATCAAGGGATTTCATACTTCTACATACGAAAAAAGAGTGAATGGAGTACTTACTTAATCTGCCAAAACTGTGCGATAGCCTCTTTTTGAGCTTCTGCAATGCGCCGCCCTTCTTCTCGCGCATTGTCACGCCTGAAATGATAAGAAAATATGTGGTTAATTAGAATAATAATAATGAAATATTACCAGATATAAACTTATTATAATTTTTATTGTAAAAACGACAGTTATGGATTTTAAAAAACTTCATTAAGAATTCAGAAATAAGTTAGTGGTTGGTTTTCTAAGCCTAAGTTAGTCTGGTGATTTTTCCCATGGAAAAAAAACATTTAACGACGGGTTTGCAGGAAGTGTGTTGATTGGCGGTTGAAGCACATCAGAAACTCCAAAAAGTTTACGAAGGTCCAGCTCCAAGTGCAACAACGTGCCGTGACTGTCGATTCAAAGACGGCGATTTCGGATATTAACGGCCGCCCAGGTGAGAGAAGACCAAAAACTTTCGAAGACGCTGAATTGGAGACGTTGCTCGATAGTGATCTGATTCGTAAGAAAAGCTTGCTTCACCATTGGTAGTTACCCGCCAAGCCATTTCAAAGTGCCTACTTATGCGCTGTTCGAGCCTTGCCAGAAAGACAAGAAAAGGTTGTAGCTAGCGATGGGCAATACTTCGAATAAAACATTTGTAACAATTTCCAGAACAAAATTGAATTTTCATTAAAAATAACAGCGACAACTTAATGGAGCACTTAATATGTGGCACAAAACTTCTAGTGAAGTCATCGCAAACTTGCCTCAACCGAGTTGTCTGTGAATGACGATAACATTGAAACAGTTAAAGAAACAATGCTTAAAAATCGTTTTGTTGGCGTCAGAAAGGTAGCAGAAGATCTCACATCTCTTATGGATCAACTCAAAACATTTCGGTTAATATTTTGGGTATGAAGCGTGTGAATTTTAGAACTAAAACCCCTTTATTTTGAAAAAAATATTATTAATCAAATGACTGATAATTACTGGTAGCTGTCTAAAACTCTAGCGTATGATGTCTTAAAGTTAATCAAATATCCAGGTGATGCTCATCGTTTTCTTTGATTACCAGGATGTGATTCATCATAAATTCGTTCAACTGGCTCTAAAAACGATGAATAAGGAATACTACATGGCCGTTATGATGCTATTCGCATTCCAAGTCAAGCAATTCGTCATAGATTTTTCAGCTCGAAGATGAGGGTCTCAACGACGGATCGAAAGTCATCGCTGAGTCAACGTTTTTGCCGACTCCTAGTGACTTTTTCGTTTTCGAAATTGAAAAATTCGCTTCGGAAACGCTCTGAGTCCATAGAAGCCATTAACAGTCACATACTAAAAACACTGTAAAATCACCTCAACTATGGCCTATAGCAAGTGTATCAAAAATTGGCTTTACTGTTGGTATGCATTTATTGGCTCAGGAGTCCATTGTTATAATGAAGATTTGTATTAAGGTACATATATATAAGGTATGTATGTATATGAAAATTTTGTATTTTTTTTGTTAGTCCGGCTAAATTTTGATCATTTGATATGTAAAAACGTATATTTCTTCTTTATTGGATACGCGGTTGTAGCCGAAGTTAGCATTTTTTACTTTTTCGATTATAATTAATTAATTTCCTATACAATAATTGACGAAATCTATAGGCAAAATTAATATTAATTTTACATAAGTATGTATGTATGTACGATTGTAGCACATACACAATAAATGTTCAAAATTTATGGCCAATCACCAAAAGTACGCACATCTGCTTTATTAAGTGTGCTCGGTCTCTACAGAAATAACAAAAATCCAATTTATCCTAAATAAAACAACACAAATCATTTAGCAGCATATAAACATGTCCATACATATGTATATAAGCACACACACATTTACATATATGTATGTATGGTTTATGGTAAGTGAGCGCAGCCAACCGCGCTCTGCATATTAATTGTTGCTATTTGAGTTGTTGCTGACATGACAGCGGCCAAATCGACTTTGAAAGTTTAACAAAATATTTACATTGTGTCAGCTGCGGCATGGCTGGCGGAACGCTTACGAGGGCTGCTTAGCTGTTGATGGCATTCTATCGTTTTCGGTTGCATATCTGCCGTCGCTGCGGTCTCATAGCACATACACAAAAGCACGTATGAATGTATGAATATGCCTTCACATGTCTATATGCCAAAGGAAATATGTGAAAAATTGTACAAAATCGCGTGTGTGACTGCTGCAGGCTAAGGAATAGCGTCGACACGAGAACTGCTAAACATGCAACACAATCAATCAAATCAATCAAATAAAAGCCACCAACACAGACACGCGCACTAAAGTTAAAAAATATGTACTAACAAGAAAAAAAAAACAAAAATTACAACATTGTTTGTGCATTTATTAAATAAAGTTAGCTTCATGGCAACAGTAGCGCCGCAACCGAGCGCATAAATAGTGTGCAAATCAACACAAACCTACAACGCTATATAACGGTAGACAAATGGCGGTTGATGAAGGGCTATGCGGGCTGGCATGAATGGTTCGTTGGTTAGACGATGGTTTCGGATGTGCAACAGATGCAATGGAACGTGAAAAATAAATTGCACTATAACATCAATCCTCGCCGCTGTTACTGCCACCAGCGGCAAAATGGCAGCGGCGCTGTGCCGGCGAGTAGAATAGAAATATAATAACGCAAAATAAAAGAATGCAAGAAATGCCAGCAATCGCTTCATATTGTGCGCACAGAAATCCCAGCGGTGAAATTTGCAATGCGCTGGCGAAAATCTTTGCGAAACATTTTTATACCTTATACTCGGAGTGTTTTACGGAGGATGGAGTCATGTGTAGAAGTTGAAAGTGAAAGTGAGGAAAGTTCTCTGATCGCCATTTACTTGGGAGTGGCCAGAAACGATTATTTTACATATGACTCAAGCAGCTCACGACTTCCGGTCTGAGACCAAGTATTCTTTGGGTAGTCAAAAACCAACCGCTTGAAGGCTAAAGTGAGAAGGCGAAATATACCCCTCCAGGGTTGTGCGCTGGGTGTGGGACCTACCACTTGAAAAACAATACCAATGAAAAGAGGAAAACAACATCGGATAAGGGGGATCTTTGATGACGACCCCTGCAAACGGGTAAAGGATTACGATTTAACGGAATGCACCTGGAATGGCCGGACCCTTAATTGGACAGTTGCCGCTCCCCGGCTGGTTGATGCCCTCGTTAGAGTAAAGGCTGACATCATAGCCGTCCAATAAAAGCAATAGACGGGACAAGGACTTAGGCAAGTAGGTCCTTGTGGCATTTGCTGCAGTGGCCAAATAAAGGAGCGCGAATTCGGTATGGGATTCATGGTGGTAGAAAGACTGGAATTCACCCCGGTGGATGAATGTCTCAACGGTCCGTAAATTCAGCCTCCATGATGAAATATGCCCAAATGGGTTGAGGCTGATCGAATTCGCCAGGTACCAAAATATGGTTATCTGTAGTACCAGATGCCAGCCACCTGGCTGTCTCTGGGTCGAAAAGCTACCAATCAGATCGATCACGTTGTGATAGACGAAAGACACGTCTCCAGTGTTTTAGACGTGCGTACTTTCAGAGGTCCTAATATCGACTCGGACCACTAACTTGTTGCAGCCAAGATTCTCTGTGCAGCAAAAATTGTACGTCAACAAACACAAGGAAGGTTCGACGTCGAGAAGCTGCAATCACACCAGACAACCGAACGATTTTCTACTCGACTTGCACTCTTGCTCTCTAAAAACAACTCGGTATAAGGGAACTGTGAAACGGCATTTCAAACTCCTTACGTACAGCTGCAAACAGGAGGAAGGAAGGAAGGAAAGGAGGAGCTTGACAAGTTGGTCGACAGTGGTGATGCTCGAAATTTCTACGCAAAGATGCGGCGAATAACAGCATGTTTCAAGCATACTCTTGTAGAACGCCCAGCGGTGATCTAGTGACTGGTGCTTCGGGAGTCGATGAATTGCTGGCCGAGCTATTCAAAAACGGCGGCGAAAAACTGATAAGTAGCATGCAACAGCTTCTTTGTGGAATACGGTCGGACGAAAGCAAGCCCAATGATTTGCATTTAAGATTTGCCCAATCCACAAAAAAGGAGAGCCCACAATCTGTGCCAACTACCGCGGATTAAGCCTTCTCAACATCGCATATAAGGTTCTATAGAGCGTTTTGTGGGAATGATAATATCCCACTGTCAACAAACTTTGGACCTTATCAGTGTGGCTTTAGGCCTAGAAAATCAACAACTGACCAGATATTTACCATGCGCCAAATCTTGAGAAAGACCCGTGAAAATATGATCTACACACCACCTCTTCGTCGATTTTAAAGCCGCTTGTGACAACACGAAAAGGCGCTGCCTGTATGCCGCTATGGCTAATTTTAGTATAATGTTGGAAAAAAACAATCACGCCAAAATATTCGTGATTTAATCCAGTCTTTGGCCGACATGAATATTTGAGGTTACTGTAAACCACACTAAAAGCGCTTGTATATCAAAACGTACTGAGATGATGATGACAGAGTTCTTAAATAGACAAAAATAAATTTAATTACATACAATTGCAATATAGTACACAACTGAATTATTTCAATCTTCAGTACAATCTTTAAAGCCTAGTAAATTTACTATTGGGTTGGTTATCACACGATTTTGGTTCAACCTAAATATATTTGAGCGCATATGTATACCGGTTTGACGTCCTCAAGCCAGTGGACAGCATTTTTGCACCGTATAAGACAAAAGAAATATATGGAGTTGCATAAAATTCAGCGATACCCACGCCAGTTGCATACTTAAATCGTTTATGTGTAATAAAACATATTTACATAGGCACCGTTTCGCCAGTTATTTGCAGCTTAAGTGCATTTTACGTCGACGAATTATCACATAATCTTTAAGCTACTGGGACAACAGATAGATAGGTGTGAATAAGCTGATGTGAACAATTGCTCATAGTTTGGAGGAAAGGCTTGGAAAAAATGGAAGAATGGTTATAGATGCATTATTCTGCGAATTTTATAGTTTGAATAAACTGAATATCTTTGAAGAAAATATGTGTACTTTATTTCTTATTTGTTTACGAAACTTCGAGCTGGATAATGTAGCAAAGTATATATTTAAAAAATATTTGTTCATCAAAGACCTAATAGATTTTCAAGTATTATTTGCTTTCACACGCATTTGCTGAGGAATATTTACAAATTTATATTGCTAATTGACGTATAAATATTTCGAATTCTTATGAACGTCGGTCACAATTTTACGATTGCTTTCAAAAATTGCCAAGTTGGTATTTGTGAATCCTGTTCTTGCATAAACCTTTGGTTGGTATTTAGTCGAGCCTCCTATGTTTCAGATTTCATAAAGGCTCTACTTTTTTTAAAACGCCGTTTAAATTTTTAGGGTGACCAATATTTTAAATTAGTCTAGGATTAAATTTCTCTAGACTGGAATTTCTACTTCCGGGCCACCAAGCACTCAAGCCGTACCTAGACCAGAATGTAGTCAACTAAAATTGGAAAGAGAAAGAAATTTGAATACCTTGTGTATATGCATGCCGTTTTGAAAGAGCTTATTTTTAGGACTAACCTCATTTACACCCTGAACATATGTAAGTATAGGGTTTTACAATAGGGCAGTACAAAAGTAGACCGGTAGGGACAGCAAACTACGCCATATGTGTTCCCCCTTTTTTGACATTTCTCTTCAGTAAGGTTTGCTATTTCATCATGGAAAGATATACGTTCCAACAACGAGTCGAAATTATTAAACATCTAGTGGTAAAATTTAAATCCACATCCAAAATATCTTGGTCTACATCCTTACAAGATCAAATTGACGCAAGCACTGAAGCCGCTTGACCACCAGAATCGCAACAACTTGAAAATGATCCGGATTTTCATCGAAAAAATCATCTTCAGCGATGAGGCTCTTTTCTGGCTAGCTATTCAGTTCCCTAGAAAGCAAAATATGCGTTACCGGTCAAGTAGCAATACACATATACTCCATGAGTCACCATTGCGTCCTGAAAAAATTACGGCTTGGTTCGGTTTATGGACCGGCGGCGTCATTGGGATGATCAAGACCGGCACGTTACTGTGAATGAGAATGGCTACCACTCATTGATAACCGAATATTTTTGGCCCGAACAATATGTGGTTCCACAACAAGACGATTTGACGAAGAAGAGAAGACGAATCATTGTGCACCATGACAATGCGAGCTCTCACACATCGGCTCAAGCCAGCGCGTTTTTGACCGTCCAAAACGTCAAATTGATGGGTCATCCGCCGTACAGCCCTGACTTGGCACCCAATGACTTCTTTTTATTCCCACACATCAAGAAAATAATGCGTGGTCAACGATTTTCGTCGCCAGGAGATGCTGTTGAAGCATTCAAAACCCATGTTTTGGAGGTGTCTCAATCGGAGTGGAAAAAGTGCTTCGAAATTTGGTTTGAGCGCATGCAAAAGTGTATAAATCTTGATGGAGAATATTTTTAAAAACAATAAAACCATTTTCGTTGATAAAAATTCCTATTTTCATTATTAGGCCAGAAATATACCTCTAGCCCTCGTATAACCAAGCTACTCCCTTAGTCAAATTAGTCATTTCCGTTTATTTGTCACTCAGATATCGATCTGAAATGTCATTCATTCATCATGTCATTTTAAAGAAGCTGCTCTTTTGATAGATCCACCGATAACGGACCACTGTAGCATATAGCTGCCATACAAACTGAATGATCAAAATTCAGTTCTTGTTTAGGAAACTATTTTATTTGACCAGGAATCTTCACGAAATTTGACATAGATTATTGTCCAAGGCGGCAAGTATAATCGCCAAAGAAATCGTTCTAATCGGATCACTTTAACATATAAATGCCATACAAGCTGAACCATCAAGAACAAATTCTTGTATGAATATTCCGAAAAATATTTAAAGAACTATGAATCTGTACTTGAAAGTTAGTACCGTAATAAATTTGTTGGCACAACTTAATTGAAAGGTACTTGCTGGGCCACAACAGGTTAGCTAATTAACGCCAAATATCTGCCTAAATATATATATTGTAGAATATTATAGTCACAAAGACATTGACTGCTTTGGTGATTACTGAGGGGTTTTCCATGTGCTACAAGCAAATTTATTGATCTTTAGTAAAATAAAACAAAAAAAGCAGAAAGCGATTGACAAACATGCGGCAATAAATAATAAATTAATGATAATAAAAACGTTATCGCATACATAAGTATGTAAAGGAATTGCTAAAACGCGTCAACGTCAAAAGCGTCTAGGCAAAATACATTTCAACAGCTGACATATACATTGTACATCTGTATGCATCGATATATGGGTGTGTTTGTGTATGCAATGAGAGTCTGTATGTTAATTAATTGCTTATTTCACTTTCAGCCAATGCAAATTACACTGCTCGCTCAGACGTACAATTTTGATTTGCAGGCAATCGACCAAAAACGGCTGCCACGCTACCAGACAGACAGCCAGACACTCACACAACTCAGACCGACGATCGCAAGCGTCGAACAAAGAGGAACGCAGACATGCAGACACATCGCACATTTACATACGAAGCCCGCTCTGCCCACCCAATCGACTGCCTAGCGATCACAAATTTTCCACAGTTGACTACAAGTAGAAACATAGCAAGAATTGACTGATTTTGAAATAATAAGAATAACATACTAATTTGGCCTAGCAACTTCTACAATGTTTAAAAATAATTATGAAATCTGCTCCACAAGTGGAGAGTTCCACAAGCTACAATCTATCTCCAGAGGATAGGTGCAAGCTATCTCCAAAAGATATGTTCGAGCTATCTCTGCAGAATAGATGGAATAAAAAGTGCATAACTTTAAACTTTTTTTATCCGACCTTCGAACACAAGACCCGCTGTGTAGTGGTTATGCATCTAGAACTCTCAGTTATCGCTTTAACGAACGCAATTTATGCAAAGACACAGCCAAGACGCCGATGATGTTAATAGCGCCTGTGTTGATGACGGTGGTGACGACAAAAGACGAACGTGACTCGACAAACACGTCACACAGAGTTTGCCAGTTACAACCAGGCAGTTATATTGCAACGCTCTGAGCGCCTGGGCGAACGAGTCGCTGAGTTAGCTGCTGTTCGTTGAAAATGGCAAACACTTGATATTATTTGCATATTATTAGAATGATATAACATTTATGTGTGCTTAACACATACTCTTCGTATTGGTAGTTATGTAAGTCGACTGTCGGCAAGCTTCCAGCTGAGTTTACGCATTCAAATTCTAAATTGACTGCGAAAAGTCTTACTATCTACCGCCTTCCTGCTCCAAAGTGTCTCCGTTTGTTCGCTTTGTGTTAAAGATATGTGAGCTTCAGCTTTGCATTGTGCTTTGACAAATGTGAATTCATTGTCCATATTAACGGTATTTGCATATTTCTAAGAATATGCAAATATCTAGAAAGGAACACTTCTCCAGCCTGCTGAATGGCAGTGAAAGCATAACTCCAGGATATGGTGAAACCGATTCCCCAATCGATAACTTTGAGACAGACGTTCTCGTCTGAAAACCATAGCGGCGAGGGCCGATTGAATGTCGATAGAGCTATTCAGCTACGGTGGCGAAGGACTGGGGTGAAACTTCCATCCGCTTCTTGGAAGAATATGATCGAACGAAAGCATGCCCGACGATTGGAATTTAAGTGTGCTCTGCCCAATCCAAGCCTTTTCAAGATCCCATATAAGGTTCTATTGAGCGTACTGCGTGAAAGATTAAAGTCCACCGTCAATAAACTGATTGGACCTTATCAGTGTGGCTTTAGACCTGGAAAATCAACAACCGACCTATATACTCACCATACGCCAAAGCTTAAAAAAGACCCGTGAAAGGAGAATCGACACACACCACCTGTTCGTAGAATTCAAAGCTAATTTTGAAAGCTCGAAAAGAAACTAATACGGCTGTGTAAAACGTCAAGATCGGGAAGGACCTCCCAGAGCCGAGCTCCCTATGGCGCGACTTCTACAATCTATTGCTGAAGAAAATATCGTAATTCGAGCTGCAGAACTGAGTAGAGAAGGTACAACCTTCAACACGAGTGTATAGCTGCTGGCGTACGCCGATGACATCGATATCATTGGCCTCAACAAATGCGCCGTTAGTTCTACTTTATCCAGACTGTATAAGAAGCGAAGAAAATGGGTCTGGTAGTGAACGAGGGCAAATCGAAATATATCCTGTCATGAAACAAACAATCGTCGATTTCGTGATATGATTCCCACGCCACTGTTGACAGTCATAACTTCGAAGTCGTAGATAATTTCTTCTATCTTGGAACCAGCATTAACACTAACAATAACGTCAGCCTCGAAATCCAACGCAAAATAACTATTGCCAACAGGTGCAGAGGCGAGAGAAAGCTAACCTATGAGCTCGTGCGGCACCCGATTTGCCTACCTAGAGGTCAAGAGTCAGCTGCCTGGATCAATTGCTTTCTTTCAGGTTTTTGTCCAAAACATCCTCTCTAAACTTTCACCGCATATTATTCAGCGCTAATACCGCTTATATCTCATTTATCGACCCAGTTAAGTGGTTTTAGACATTTTTTTTTAGTATTAGAGGCACTCATGTCGTCATCTACCATACGACGCCATAAAGTTTTCAGACGCAATTTCTGGACCATTGGTGGGTTCCAATAAACAGCAGCCAGCATAAAGCCATTTTTGAGCTGTGAATTTCATAACTGTCAAAATTTATATCAAACTAATATGTACATAATTTAAAATTAGTTGGTTGAGTTGCCTCTGAAACAACTCAACTTACTTCAGTTGTGATTCATAAATGGGTTACAATATTAATGTTGAAGTATATAATATATGCTCGTTAAGAAACAAGTTGAATTGCTGAAAGAAGAAAATGTCTATAAAAATCTCTCAAATATGAAACTTCAAATAAGAAATTTGGCTCTGCTTGCTTCAAGGTTATATAAATACAAATATTCATTACTCATTCCTTAACAACTATCGCTAACAATTTTTAGGGAAGTAATCTAAAGAGATAAGTTTATTTTTGTAGAAGATATTTTGCCGAAATAATTTAGGATTCGAAGGGCATTGCTATTTTGGCGCTAGTTTCATACTTCTGAAAGGAAAAACAAACACTGTGTGCTCACAGAGTTTATCTTATCTTTAATGTTGTTGCATTTATTTATGTATTTTTCTTTCTTTATCTCAAACGCAGTAATCAACACAATTCATTTTTCAACAAGGCCAACGACAACATACCACACCTCCCCAGTTGCCCACCCACTCGCTGCCGAACACAGACAGTAACCACTTGTAAACCAACCGGCATTGTCATTATCAACGAACCGCCACCGCATCGTCATCGTCATTCATGAGAAAGTCGACGCTCGTTCGCTCATCCGCTCGTCCGTCAAACTGTTAGTTAGTGATATTATTTTATTTTATTTTTTTATTTATTTGATTATTACATACAGACAGACATGCTTTGGTGCGTTGCTTAATTCCTACTGCGGGTGACTGAATGATTTTGTTTTTGTATGTACATGCACAAGCATGCACACATCCGTAAACAGTTTGAGGTCAATGTGCTTATAAAAACACTTTGATTACATTTCGCTTCGCTTCATTTCATTTCATTACACTTCGATGCAGTTCGTTGATATTTCACTCGTTAAGTTGTGATTTTTATTTATTTATTTTCGTTTATGAAGTATTTTGCAATTAAATTGGAATTTGTAAATTTTAATTAAATGTGCATTGGCATTTTGACATCGAGCATAACACAAAAACAACAACAAAAGCTCGGTAGTGACGCATTCATGTGTAATGAAGAATTGTTCTTCGTACGAGAATCGCTCTCGTGCAAGCTGTTGCATGAGATGAGTGTGTGTGTGCAATTGCACGTGAATTAATTCACAAAATTTTGGTTTTTGTTGTTGTTGTTGGCGGTAAACAGGTGTGTCTAGTGTACTTTTGGTTTACATACTTATGTACTTACAGTCGTGTTTTAAACGATAAAAGAACAACATCAAACACATATTCCGAAGCTTTTTTCTGAAAGTGGTTCTGACCTTTTCCACGAACGAAACCTATAAAAAGTTGTATGGAAAATACTATTCGTTGACTAAAAGTTGTAAAAGATCAAAAAAAAATGTATGGCAACCCTAGTGTTGCACTCTGGGAACTCACAACCTTATCGTAGAGCTAAACATTTTTGATGTTACACATACTCAGAACGTTTTGACATACGACCGCTACTTGTATTGTTTACAGTAACTTTAAATATTCATCTCAGCCAAAAAATAGAATTAAACCGTGAAAATTTTCGCCCGATTACATATGTTTTACTGCGTTCGTCGCGGTCCAACTCAGTAACAGTGCATCGATGAACTCAATACAATTTTTAGCAATGACACACCAATAAGAAGCAGTGTTTATGGTTGGTATGATTACTTCAATTGAGGTCGCAGATCACTCCAAGAGGGATTTCGTGAAGACTATGCCATATGTTGTTCCGGATTTCCTATTGATATTGTGCGGAAAGTAATATGATAGATAATGTGACCTATCGTGAGATAGAGACAACTGTAGACATTAGTGGAACCAGAATACATTCAATATAGCATAGACAGTTGAGTGTAAAAAACATTTGTTCACGTTGGAGCCCACACAATTTGTCGATCGCCCAAAACACTGCTCGTGTAGATTGGTCGAGAGAAATGTTAACAAAATACGATAGCGGTGCTTCGAAATATGTGTATGACAACATGGCAGGGGATGAACGAGGATTTACGTGTATGAGACCGAAAGTAAACAGCAGTCGACTGTATGAGTGTTTCAAGATGAGCCAAATCCAGCAAAAGTTGTTGGCGAACGAAGCTCTTCCACGTAAATGGTTGCTGTTTTAGAAAAACTGGACATTTCGCAACCTTACCACTAGAATAACGCAGAACAGTAAATTCTGATTGTTACATTGCCAGTTGCCTTTCAAGAAATTAAAAAAAAAAAAACAACTGCCGAAGACGACTCACTCAAACATCGACTAAATCAATTCAATTTGACGATTCATCTACCGTATGGACCTGTCATGGGACCGAATGACTTCTTTTTATTCCCGTACGTAAAAGATAAACTAAGAGGTGAACGTTTTACGACACCTCAAGAGGCGTTTGATGCGTTCAGAACGCATGTTTTGAAGGTATTCCAGAGTAGGAAAAGTGATTCGAAAATTGGTTCGAACGCAAGCAAAAGTGAAAAGATCTTAAAGGAGAATATTATAAAAATTCATAAAACGATTTCCCATCGTTAATAACTGTGGCTGCCCTCTAATCCCAAAATATAAAAGGTAACCTATGTAGCAGTAATTCATATATGCACTCAGGTATACAATGAAGTCAGCAAGAAATGAAATTATTTTCGCCATGATATGTCAGTTACAACTTAAATAGTTGCCAATCCCACAAACATATGTTCAATACAATAAACGACTTTCGAGTGTATACCATCAGTTTAATGTTTCGAAACATACGACTCAGCATAAGATGTTATGCTTCAGTAGGAAAAGTTAATGTATTCGAGAGAGACGCTTAAGAACACTGGGTAAAAATTCCATCGAAAGCCTATGCGAAGATATACATAATACAGGAAACCGTAAAACCACTACGAAACTTTGGAAGATAGTACAATGAATAAATCAGTCGAGGAATTGTTACGTATTTTTTTTTATTCCAAGAGAGATATTACCATATACACAGAGCCGCTATTTGACATTAATATTTAATATTAACCAACCAGGAAAAAGTTTTAACTTTAACCGCAACGAAGCTATAACACCCCTCACAAGTTCATTTTGTTCATTAAAAAAGAATATGAAAGATCTTTATTCGATATCGGCGATATAGAACATATGTGTAGCCTCTTGGGAAGTAGTCATGCCGGTTTTTTCAGATCTATAACTTAAAAACTGAGACACTAGTTGGCGTATATATAGACGGTTAACGACAAACAGATGGCATGATTAAGTCGATATTTTTTGTAAGGACTCCGAAGTTTCCTTCTGGGCAACAGACATTGTGAAAAACTTCATATACCCTATTCAAGTTATAAAAATACTGAACAGTTACTCATTATATATGGACAAAAATAATTTATTATGACAAATTATTGAAAATGAAATTCCATGAATGAGAGTGCTATTTTTCAGAACACCATTGTATACAACACCCACTGTGACTAAACCGGTTGCCATGCTTTAATTAAAAATTCTGTACACATGCCGCACAACCACTTGTTTTACTTTCACATTTCGTTTCACTGCAGCTTCCTCGAGACGCCACTTGTATTTTAACTAATTAAATTATCTTATTGAAGTGTTGCCAAATCCTTGGCAGGTAGAATAATTAATCTATTTCTGAAGTGGAGGAAAACATGCGCAGCATATCTAATTTTGAAGTTCACATATACAAAAACACATACATATGTATACAAAGCATTCAGGGTCAAGAAGGGGCATACAATTGGAATGGAAGGCTTTGTCTAGACCATACCATGATTTATGTTCGAACACATTTGTTTTCAGCAATGTAACTAATTAAAAGCTGCGTGTTTTATAAAACCTGAATGATTTCGATTGATATGATCTTAGAAAGGCTTGACAACACTTCAGACCTTTATTCAATTACATTTTTAAAATCACCGCAAAAGCAATACGGCTGCGTAAACTGACGTTGAGCAATACCAAAAGCTCCGTCAGGGTCGAGAAGGACCTCTCCGAGCCGTTCGACTCGTGGAGAAAATAATTCGACTTACAGAGCTGAATGCAGAAGGTACAATCCTCTATAAGAGTGTAGAGCTGAGTAGCGTAAGTCGATACTATTGATATCATAGTCCGTAACAACCACGCCGTTAGTTCTGCTTTCTCCAGATTGGACAAAAAGCGAAGTGAACGAGGGAAGACGAAAATCTCCTGTCATCAAACAAACAGTCGTCGAACTCGCGATTTGGCTCCTACTTCACTGTTCACAGGTCCATCTTGGAAATAGCTTTAACACCAATAACAATGACAGCCTCGAAATCCAATGCAGAATAACTATTGCCAACAGGTACTACTTCGGACTGTGTAAGCTAAATCCTCTCTCGACGAACAAAGACCAAATTCTACAAGTCGCTCATCATTCCCATACTCCTATATGGTGCAGAGGCATGGACAATGACATCATCTGATGAGTCCGCCGTAGAGGAGTTCAAGAGAAAGGTTTTCCGGAAGATTTATGGCCCTTTGCGCATTCCGTAGTCGATGGAATGATGAGCTGTACGAGATAAACGACGACATTGACATAGTTCAGCGAATTAATAGACAGCGGCTAAGTTGGCTGGGTGATATCGTCCGAATGGATGAAAACACTCGAGCTCTGAGAATATTCGACGCAATACCCGCCGGGGAAAGCAGAATAGGAAGGCCTCCAATCCGTAGGAAAGACGAGGTGGAAAGTGACCTGGCTGCACTTGAAATCTCCAATTAGCGCCAAAGAGCGAAAAGGAAGAACAATATTCGCGATGTTGTATACTCGGAAGATGAAAGAAGAAGAAGAATAAAAGAAATTTAAACAAATGTTTCCACGAGCCCTTTATATAGTCCAAAACATAGTAAATCTACAAACCGGCACTTAGCAACACATCTAACTACTCTTAATGTCATTTAAAGTAATAGCAATCTCATTATATCCCAAAATATTTTATTATTTGTTCTGCTTCTTTTTCTTCTACACATATTTTATTTTTATCAACAATAGCAGACATGAACAAAAGTAAGCATTGAAATATTTGATATTAGCTTTACGAACCACACCACAGCGCTGTGAAAAGTTTCGCAATTAGTTTGTTTAGATTCCTTCATTTTCCACACAATTCACGGGTTTTTGTTTTCCGTATCGCTGCCATTGGAGGAATGCCAAACACAAAAGCGAAATAATGAGCGTGTGTGGGCGGAAATCAAAACAAGCCAAAGCTTAGCGGCGCATGGCAACCATGCATGAGCAACAACAGTCCTTATTTTGGACACACTCTCTTTCATTTCATATTAAATTTGATTGAAATCTCCGATATTTAATTTTAAAGTAAAGTTTTTGGATTACCAAAGCGTGATTGCGGCTAAAGCAAAAAAAAAACACATTAAACAACAACAAATATATTTGTGTGTTTTAACGACACATCTAACAGTCTCGATTGGCAAACTTTTTCACTTTACTAACTACTTCAATGGCATATACATACGTCAAATTTATTAGCATCAAACAAGGTTATTAGGAATAAAGCGGCAAACAGTTGCATGCGGTCACACACTTGCGAAGTAGTGCGTCGGTGGGAATATTCATTATTGAAAACTTGGGAGAAATTAAATTAGTAATCAATAAAATGGGTCTGGCAGTGAACGAGGGCAAAACGAAATATCTCCTGTCATCAAACAAACAGTCGTCGCATTCGCGACTAGGCTCTCACGTCACTGTTGACAGTCATAACTTTGAACTTGTAGATAATTTCGTCTATCTTGGAACCAGCATAAACACCACCAACAATGTCAGCCTAGAAATACAACGCAGGATAACTCTTGCCAACAGGTGGTACTTCTGGTGTTTCTGGTGGCGCCACCTATTGGTGGGTATATGAAATAAAAAGTTTGATCTCTTGCTGACATTTCGTAAAAATTTTAAGACAATTGGATAACTACAATCGATGTTATCGATCAAAAAGTGACAGCAGCTTTTGGTCATCGGTCGTAAAATGCAAAGAGAAAATATTACATTTTGTTTCAAACTTTCGAAAACGTTTACTGAAACATTTCAAATGATGAAAAAAGTTTATGGCGATCAGTGCCTATCCCGTAGTAATGCGCATGCGTGGTTTAAGGATTCGTGTGGGACCTCTGTGACGATCAGAAATCGGTCGTCTTCAGAAGTCAAAAATAAAGACAATGCTGATTTGTTTTTACGATTCCGAGGGTATTGTACACCGAGAGTTCGTCCCACCTGGCCAAACGATTAATGCTGTGTTTTACCTTGGTGTTATGAAGCCTCTTTTGTCACGCATTCGTCGTGCTCGACCACAATACCGTGAGGCAGGGTCCTGGCGCCTGTTGCACGATAATGCGCCGTGTTATCGGTCGACGCTTGTCACTGATTTTTTGACAAAAAACTCTATATTAACCATTAATCACTCACCCTACTCACCTGATCTGGCACCCTGTGATTTTTACCTATTTGGAAAACTTCATTTGCCCATGAAAGGACACTGGTTTCAGGACATTTCAGCTATCCAAAAGGCGACAACCGATATTCTCAAGAGCATTACGAAAAATTACCTTAAATACTCATTTGAAATACTAATTGACCGGGCTAAACGCTGTATCGAAGCACAAGGAAGCTACTTTGAATAAAAAAATATAACTTTTGAAAAATATTAATTTTTTGTTGTTTTTTTAACATTCCTGTTTCTTTTGCGACAGACCTTGTATATGGCAGTATAGATAGAAATAGATAAGTAAAAAAAGATATTTCTTCATAATTTGAAATTAAAAATTATAATGATGGTAGTAGAGGTTCCAAAAAGATTCAGAAAATTACTAACAAAAACGAAAAAAGTCAAAATAATCGAAATAATCTAAATGCCACATATCTATTAGGAATAGCACAAGTACACGGTTTAAAGTGCTAAATATGCATAGATATTAATAAGTCATTTAAGTATATTGAGTTTCCCACGAAGTTCGTGACACCCAAAAGAGCTGAGTCAATTTAGTGATGTCCATTTCTCCTACTATCTGTCATATATACACCAACTAGTCTGAAATTTTGCACACGTCCTTTTCTTTCGAAGACGGTCTACGGTCTAAAGCATGTACCATACCTTCTATATAAACTGATCGATCAAAATCAATTCCTTGAATGAAGAACTCTTTTATTTGACCAGATATTTTCGAATTGTGGCATGTATTACTATCCAAGGTCACGTTATAACTCTTCAACAAATTGTTCAGTTCGGACCACTATCGCTATCGATCATCAGTAATAACACATATATTTCTAAACTAAAAATTAAGGAACTTATCTAATATTGTTTTTAAAACAAAATTTGATTAAGGAACCCTAATCAAATTGTTTCACTCATGTTTTTTCGAACTAGACTTTTTTTTTTTTAATCTAATTTGATTTTGTGTTAAAGTTTCAGGACCCTAATTTGACGCCACCGAAGAATTTTTTTAGAACTCGGATAGTTAAACATCTCTGACACTTGCACAGAATAAAAGTTCGCTCCACATCGCTTTTTCAAAAGAAATATGTATACTTTCTTTTATATTCCGTCAGTTGACTCTATACCCCTAATCTAAACTCGAAATGCAGTTTGAAATATATAAGGGGCTACTCAATTGCCTGAGAAGCTTTGAGAACTTCTAATCCGGTTCCTAGGTACTACACTCAATCACCTCCCAAAGCAGCAGATAACTTTTTGCTTCATCGACTTCCTTTCCAGTTTCCTTCGACTTCGATGGCGATATATTGGGACAAAAAAGTACCCAGGCATTGCAAAGAAAACGTAAAATATTTAACTATTCTTCAATATTTATTTTGTCGCCTTCAAAGTAATCCCCACCAATTGTAATACACTTATAGTATCCAACGATTTTTCTTTCCAGTCCTCGAAACACTTTTCAAAAGCATTTTTTGGGTTGATCTTCAGCTCTTTCAGCGCATTTTGTTTTATCTCGTTGATCGACTGAAAACGGTTTCCACGGAGCGGCAATTTCAGTCTGGGGAATAATAAAAAAAATCATACGGAGCCAAATCTGGTGAATACGTGGTTGATCGATGGTATTCATTGGGTTTATAGCTTTAAATTCGCTCACAATCGTGACTCGATACTATGGTGCATTATCATCTTTCAAAATCCATGAATTGCTCTTCTACAATTCCAGCCGTTTTCGACGGATGCTTTCACGCAAGCGCCTCAATACGGCCAAATAGAACTTCTCATTGACCGTCTGTCTCTCCGGAACAAATTCATAATGCACCAAACATCGAATATCTACAAACAATGAATTAGCTTGATTTTTGAGCGGTTTTGACGTGGTTTTTTGGTTTCGGCTCGTTTTTTCCCCTCCACATTGATGATTGTTGACTTGTTTGCATGTCAAACTCATAAACCCGTGTCTCATTGGCAGCTATAATGCTCGCCATGAATGTGGGAACGGAATTCGCACCATCAAGCATGTTACTCTTTTTGAAAAAAATTCTGCTTTACAGGGGCGAGTCGAGCAAGAACGCGTTTCATACCCGAAATATCGACCTAAATCATTCGAAGGGTCTCGCGAGAGATGTCGCGTTCTCTTGTCATCTCTCTAGCACTTTCCTGGCGATTTTCAAGCACCATATCCTATAATTTTTTAATATTTTGATCAGTTGAAGGAGTCGAATGTCGTCCAGAACGAGGCATATCTTCAAAGATTTCTCAACCGCCTTTGGAGACTTTGTACCACTCGTAAGCTTGCGTTTTTATAAAACTGATTCACTAAAGCCTTTTCCAACATTCGCAACGCTTCCACAAACGAAATTTTGTTAGAAATACAAAATTTGAGACAAATTCTTTGTTTGATATTTTTATCCATTGTAAAAAACGCAAAGTACTGCTGAGGTGTACCAACATAAGCAACTGTTTGTAAACAATCGCGCGTTTTTGGCATAGTTAGTCGGTTAAATTTTTTGAAATATCACTTTTAGTGATTTTCAACATAAATATAAAAGGATTATTTTTAATTCCTTTGATTATGGGAGGTGGGCGTGGTTATTATCCGATTTCATCCATTTTTGAACTGTATATGGAAATGCCTGAAGGAAACGACTCTATAGAGTTTGGTTAACATAGCTATAGTAGTTTCCGAGATATGTATATGGAAATGCAAATTTACATTGAGGGATATGTATACCAAATTTAGAGGGGGCCGGGCCACACCCACTTTTCCAAAAAAATTACGTCCAAATATGCCCCTCCCTAATGCGATCCTTTGTGCCAAATTTCACTTTAATATCTTTATTTATGGCTTAGTTATGACACTTTATAGGTTTTCGGTTTTCGCCATTTTGTGGGCGTGGCAGTGTACCGATTTTGCCCATCTTCGAACTTAACCTTCTTATGGAGCCAAGAAATACGTGTACCAAGTTTCATCATGATATCTCAATTTTTACTCAAGTTACAGCTTGCCGGACGGACAGACGGACGGACGGACAGACAGACATCCGGATTTCAACTCTACTCGTCACCCTGATCACTTTGGTATATATAACCCTATATCTGACTCTTTTAGTTTTAAGACTTACAAACAACCGTTATGTGAACAAAACTATAATACTCTCCTTAGCAACTTTGTTGCGAGAGTATAAAGACAGACAGACCGACAGACAGACGGACATGGCTAAATCGACTCAGCTCAACATACTGATCATTTATATAAGTATATACTTTATAGGATTTCCGACGCTTCCTTCTGGGTGTTGCAAACTTCGTGACAAACTTAATATACTCTGTTCAGGGTATAAAAATATTTTTCGAATGCGAAAATACCGCAAATAAATTAATTTATTTTACCTGAATGGACCGTGGAAAATATTAGGTATGTCTGTTGAAATATCTGATATTTTTAAGTATTATTATTTTAGTATTAATAATATTCGAATATTTAATTTAAAATGTATTTATTTAATTAGAAGTAATACTTTACTTCCAACAGCAATATGCACGATAATTTAATTAAATTGTGTGCTGAGAGTTTCATGCATCATCCAACTTAAGCGCATATTAAGCATTAAAGCCAAAAACCACTAGCGTTGCCGGCGTAAAACCGCAAACAAATATAATACAGTCAGCGAAATTGCTGTAACTGGCGGCGTTGACTTCGATTCATTGTTGTAATTTACTCATATTGTTCATGTTCATATAGATATATGTACATATGTACATATATATGAAGGTGTGTATGTCGTTATATGTAAACAACCGTTACGGTGCTGCTTGTTTTCTCAACTTTATTAATAATTTGATTTTTTATTGCTCTACAGTTGCCGTGGAATTGCATTATTAACGCAGCAGCTGTTTAAAATTATACACAAGTATTGCGTGTGTGTGTGTGTGCGTGTGTGTATAAGCAGGCGTTAACACAATCAATTACAAACACACAGTTGTCGGTCAATCGATCGATTCGCGTTGCCGCCGCATGCAGCCGGCGTCGTCAGGTGTAATGCGATTTTAACACAGTTTTTCACAATTTGTGAGCTTTTTACTGTTTTCACTGCCATTCACTAGGCGCTGTAGCGAGCGATGTTTGCTATTTCGCAGCCGCACGGCAATTACGGCAACTTTCCCATAGGCAGCAATGCACCTACATAGCTACATACACAGATACCAATATACGCCACATGTATATTAGGGTGGGTAGAAAACAATATTTTTTTTTACCACGTTCTTGGAAAAAATAGGTTCTGAGACATCTCTACGAAAATCACTTCAGGTATGAGCTCTTAATTGTAACGGAAATACACTCCGCCTTACAGTTTTCAATTTTCTTCTTATTATCAGATAGAAAGAGCGCGAAGTGGACGGACAACGGGCAGAACTCATTGGAAGACCTAGTCAGTGTGCTCTTTCCAGGCTGTAAGGACGCGGTAAGTCCTAGCGGTAAACGTTTCCGAACACATCTTTACGGAGAATAAAATGCAATAGGCTCATTCAATCCATACAAATTTCCCGGTACGGACGGAATCATTCCAGCAATGCTACAGAATGCGCTCTGTCCGTGACATGGCTAAAAGCGATTTTTAAGGGATGTATGAAGTTCAGCTATGTGCCACACTCATGGAGAGAAGCTAGGATAGTTTTCATACCGAAGGCAGGTAGAAACAGCCCAACCTACTCAAAAGAATTTAGGCATATAAGCTTAACTTCCTTCCAGCTGAAAACGCTAGAGATGAGCTTGGACGCGCACATTACGGCCGCTGCACCTCCTAGAAACCTGTCCAAGGCGCAACACTCATATAGAAAGGGAAAATCAGTAGAGACTGCACTCTATACACTGGTATTTCATATCGAAAGGGCTCTTGAATATAAAGAGTATGCTCTTGGAGCACTCCTGGACATTTCCGGTAAGTTCAATAACGTCTCTACGGAATCTATTCTGAATAGTATGCAGTCAATAGGAGTTGATCCTACTATAAAGGATCAGAAAGACCTGGATCAGAAGCCTTTTGACCTCTAGACGGATAAGAGTATGGGGACGACGATAAAATGACCAAGGAAGTCTGTAGAGGTACTCCCCAAGGTGGAGGGCTATCTAGGATTCTATGGACATTAGTGGTGAATAAACTGCTAAAAAATTTGGAAGGCAAACCGCCTAAGATAGTGGCATATGCGGACGACATTACCAGCTTAACAACGGGTAGGTGTCTACAGACCATTAGCAGTATTATGATCACCACTCTCATGACATTTCAGAACTGGGCATCGCAAGCGGGTCTGCGGTTGAACCCGGAGAAAACGGATCAGCTTGCTATACATACGTGTAGGCACATGCTCGGCACAACCTGAGGACTCTCTTCATCTTTCATGCACTGGTGCTACACTGCTCTTATTAAAGCAATTCTGCTTTACGGTGCAGTAGTATTGTGGACAGACGTACGTTAATCCGCCTACCGGAAGCCAATTGAAAGTATTCAGAGGCTCGCTGCGCTGTGCATAAAACGAGCTTTAAGAACAACTCCAACGTGGGCTCTTGAACTGGTACTAAACCTAATACCTATAGACCACTTCGCTGAGAACTGCGCAGCAAAGTTGGCGGGTCGAATATTGGCTGCGGGAGGATTTACATATAGAAGATCGGTGGGTATTAGCAGGTGGCATAAAACAGCCTTTTAAGTTGCCGGACCACTGCAGTATATTTCAAGCTTTTCTATTGTCATTGCAGGCAATTCCAGAGTCAACATCTACGCAGGCAGCCAAGCAGCAATCATGGCAGTAACCTCGTTTCGCATACCGGCCAGAAGTGTCTTGGGAAGCAGGGCAGCAGTGGAGTGCAGAGGTTAAATTTCCGACAAAACTGAGAACTTTCCGATAATGTTTTTCATATCATTTACGAAAAAATCTAGAGACCATTTTTAAAATCTATGAAAGGAAATGTATTTA
This sequence comes from Bactrocera neohumeralis, assembly GCF_024586455.1. Lineage (NCBI taxonomy): Eukaryota > Metazoa > Arthropoda > Insecta > Diptera > Tephritidae > Bactrocera > Bactrocera neohumeralis. Next base: position 38,872,869 of record NC_065923.1, on the reverse strand, counting down.
AAATAATTGAAAGTGAGAGACGATTTCTTCTAACTGATATTAGGAAAAAAAAAAAAACTGTGAAACGGAGAACATTTCCGTTACGATTAAGAGCTCATTGGAGTGATTTTAGTAGAGATTTCTCTATTTTTATACCCTGAACAGGGTATATTAAGTTTGTCACGAAGTTGGTAACACCCAGAAGAAAGCGTCGGAGACCGTATAAAGTATATATATAAATGATCGGTATGTTGAGCTTAGTCGATTTAGCCATGTCCGTCTGTCTGTATATATACGAACTAGTCCCTCAGTTTTCAAGATATCGTTTTGAAATTTTGCTACCGTCATGCTTTCTTCAAGAAGCTGCCCATTTGTCGGAACTGCCGATATCGGAACACTATAACATATAGCTGCCATATAAACTGAACGATCGGAATCAAGTTATTGCATGGAAAACTTTTACATTTGACAGAATATATTAACGAAATTTAGTATAGATTATTTTCTAAGGCAACAATGTAATCTCTGTAATATCTGTAATCTGTAAAATTATTTAGATCGGTTAACTATGGCATATAGCTGCCATACAAACTGAACGATCGGAAAAAAGTTCTTGTATGGAAAACTTTCGCATTTGACGTGGTATCTTCACGAAATTTTACATGGATTACTGCAGAAGGTAATAATATAATCGCCGAAAAAATTGTTCAGATCGGATTACTATAGTATATAGCTTCCATACAAACTGAACACATAGTTACTCAACGAAATGCACCTGTGAAGGGTATATTAGGTTCGGTGCAGCCGAAGTTAACGTTTTTTCGCGTTCAAAGCAACAAGCGAAAAAAACTGTTTTTTTTTACCCACCCTAATGTATATAAGTGAACTTATAATTACATATATGCATACGTATGTCCACACATACTTACAGACACACATGTACACACATACTTACAGACATACTATCTCCAGTGCCGTGTCTCCTACGTCAGCGAAGGTGGAAAGTTTACGCTTTTTACTATTGCCACAGTAAAGTGAAACGTAAATAAAACGCAAAAAATAATATACATACATATGTATGTAGAAAAGAAAAGCAACAGCTGCGTTGTAAAGCAAATTGTTAGCAAATTTGCCCATTAATTTTTAATTAATGAACAAAAGAAAAAAAAACCAACAAAAACACAAAAAAATTACATTAAGAGTCACACAACCGCACATTCACATACATACAGTACATATGTATTTATAAGCACGAATGTTATTTACTCATTTATATATTTGTTTACTTTGCGATTTAATGAAAATCGCCAGCGTGGCGCATCTTATTGCCGTAAGATATTTCACTCGCCCACAAGCGCCGCAGAACGCAAAAAGGCGTTAAAGTTCACAGCGCGACACAAATGTGCTTATTATTATTTGCATTCATTTAAGAAGTAGTGCAAATTCGTTTAGTTTGTTAATTGCGCGAAGATTAACAGCATTGGCCGTTTGCCATTTTGCCACTTGGCAAAGCCATACATCAACAAACGCATGTTGTTTACCTGCTGCCGGTGCTAATTACAATTAACGGTAGGGCAATTATTGCTTTCTAGCGCCGACCATTAAACCCACCGCAACACTGAACACATTGTTGTTGTCATGCTATAAATAAACTTTCTAATCTTATACTTGTAGACACGTGTGTATATGTGTGTGTGTTAAATTATTAACAAAAATAAAATCTCGTTCATTTTTGTTAATGATCTTAAGTCTCCCTCTCCGCAGTCGTAAAAACTAAGTAGTTATGCTTGGTAGCAGCTAAATCTTGCCACTCGAACTACATAAACATTTAGTGACAGCTGATGGCTGACAGAGTGACAGATCCAATAAAAACGCCAAAGTATAACATATGGAAGCATATTATCGACAATTTGGCAATGGTTATATCGAAAGCGACTAATACCAAAAAAGCTAAATAAAAAGTAAAGAAAAACATCCAATGGTGTACTTTTCGGGTACACTAGTCATGAGTAGTTCCCTGGCAAACAAATTTCATAAACATAAAACATTTTCCTTAACTTTTAAAGTAAGTAAATATATTTTTTTTGTATTCTGTACAAGAACTTGTTTATGATTGTTCAGTTTGAAGGACAGCTATATGCTATAGTGAACCGATCTGAAGAATTTCTGCGGAGGTTGTATTATTGCCTTGGGGAATAATATATGCCAAATTTTGTGATGCTAGCGCGTGAAATAAAAAAGTTTTCTATACAAGGACTTTATTCTGATAGCTCAGTTTGCATGGCAGCTATATGCTATAGTGGTCGGATATGAAAATTTTTTTCGAATATTTAAACGTTGCTTTGAATAGCAATTTATGCCAAATGTCGTGAAGATATCTTGTTAAATAAAGTATTTTTTTTTGAAAGAGATTCACTTTGATAATCCGGGTTTTCCAATATAAATAAATCTAAGTGTGGTTTCGGCTATTTCTAATACATATGTCCCGCTCTATAATTTTCTTTTATTGTATTCAGTAGTGCTTACAATTTCATCATGGAAAGATATACGCAAGAACAACGTTTTCAAATTCTTCGATTTTACTATCAAAATAATCGTTCTAAAATTGCAACTTTTCGTGTATTTTTGTCATTTTATTTTTGTCCACCTGTGCTCGCTATTGGTCCAATTGTTGAAAATTTCGACCGTATATTTTCCTTAAATTATATTCAAGTGCCAATAAGACAAAGAACCGCTTTAAGTAATGAAAATATCGCGTTCATTTCTTGAACTGTTCCTGAAGACCGCAATTTATCAATTCAAAACCGTTCTCAGGAATTTGGATTATCTCAAACCACTACCTGGCGGATTTCGGGAAAGGATTTGGATTTAGAACCGTATAAAATTGTTCTCACTCAAGAACTGAAATCATTGGACCACCGTGAACGTTGTGGATTTGCTGATTTTGCCTTGAAACAATTTGAAAACCATTATGATGATTTATTAAATCTCAACAATTTGAAAACCATAATGATTTTTTAAATCATCTTCTTAATAAGGCTCACTTTCATCTGACTGGTTCAGTAAATAAACAAACCTGTCGATTCTGGTGCGAAGAAATTGCACAAATTATTCATGAACAACCATTACATTCATCTAAATCAACAATTTGGTCGATGGAATCATCGGTCCGTCGTCGCTGTCACGTTGAGAATGTACATAAAAAGGTATTACTCGATCAAGTTGATAATGCAGAATGCTCCTCCAAAACTACGCCGCACTTGGAACCAAAACAGCGAAAAATGTCTGAAATAATTAACATAAGTATCACCAACCGCTGGGACGACTGCATGTAATAAATCGTCTCCTAGTACATGTACTCCGTCAGTACTGCAAAATAAATCGGATCAGTTGCCAGCACTGATCCAACCTAATGTGAAAGTCAAAAGTATTTCTTACCAAGATGGCCCTAAATCAAGGCAAATTACTGAAGCACTGTAGAAGGAAAAGGTTTTCTGCAGATGATGAAAGAAGTGGTTCCGCCTTTTAAAGTTCCAAGTAGAGAAACAATAAAATTAAGAGTGGATGAAAAATATGAAGAGCTGTCTTCAATTTTCAAAGAGTATATTCGTAAGAGCGACAGTTATTGCCTAACGTATGACATAAAGGGATGATATGAAGGATGTATTTCCTGAATTGTATAAAAAAGCTTCCAAATATTTATCGATTGTGGCCACTTCAGCCCCTAGTGAACGACTGTTTTCTAAAGCTGGAGAAACGATCACACAACAAAGAAATCGCTTGACAAGGAAAAGACTTCCCAAGTTGTTATTTTTAAATTCTGTTTTAACTAAATAATTTGGTGTTTGTTCAAAAACTATTTATATCTTTTATTTATTGAGAAAATATTTTAATAGATAGCTAAAATATATATCAATTAAAGGCGTACTACTGTATTTCACTTATGTATTTATGGTTTTGAAATAAGCTTTTTATGCTCACTAATAAAATACGTTAAAAAGTTCAAAGTCCATCGATGTTTCGATACATACATTCAATGGCCGATGTTTTTGATTTCGATGTTGTTTGAAGAAACATCGATACATCGAACCATCGATGTTTCATTTCACGATGTTTGCATCCCTACACACAGCACATGCAACAACCGAATTATTGCGAAAAAAGTTTGGAGAATCGATTATGTCAAGAAATTGTGACATTGAATGGCCTTCAAGAGTTTGTGATTTAACACCATTAGACTACTTTTTGTTGAGTTATTTGAAGTCATTGGTCTTTAGTAATAAACCAGACTCTATTCAAGCTTTAGAAGTTATATTGTACGTGCTATTCATGACATACGACCCAATTTAGTGAAAAAGTACTTGAAAATCGGGTTCAACGAATTCGTTCGTGCAATAGAAATCGTGGAGAGCATTTGAATGATGTTATATTCAGAACTTAATTTTATCGATTGTACTTCACATTAAATGAAAAACATTTGAATTTCTTTAACAATTGGTGTGTGCTTTTTTCTTGAAAATAAATCATATCATGTCTGGCTTTAGACTATCTACGCCATATTGTTACTTATAGAAGTTCAGAACACATTGAGTTGAGAAAGGCAGTCACCGATTACAACGGCGAAATGTGACAGGTGACGCTTGAAAGTGGAAGCAGGTGCTTCGTTTCACTATCGAATTAATTATATGTAAGGTGTAAGGCTTTTTTAACAAGAAAACAGGGGGAAAAAAATAAGGATAGGCAGTCCCTATGGGATTTTGAAAAACTTGACTATCTTTTTAGAACAGTTTACGATAATTTTTCGGTATAATTTCATTTTTCCGATATTATTTTTCATGGCAGAACTTAATGACCCACTGGTCTAACCTTCTTTGATTTTATGACCCTCACTAAATGCTTTAAGTTCCTCAATTGCCTGCATTCTCAGTAAAATTTATTACTTCAAAACTGGATCAAGCGACTGGAGAGGTTGACAGTGTGTTTGATGTAGTTGACAGGGAATATTTTACTGCTCCAGCCCGACCAAGCTCCCGAAATCGGACCTGCACTGTCAACAATTGGGCTGTCTGATGTTAGCAATCGCTTTTAACTGGAAATGAATTGTGTTCTATTGCGACAATGCCGGGCTACACACATCGATAGTGACTCGCTAAAAAAATAGAGATCAGACAACACCTTTTAATAACTTTTAAAAAGCAATTAACAGAATACCAATCATTATTTTATCAATTAACTTTTCGCACCAAGGAACATTTGCTTAGGAGGGTTACAGTGACTCACATTTAAATATATTAGTTTTGCAGACCAGATGGCATGCGCAAATCGCACCCTATACTTGTTAATGTTATCGTAATTCTCTGTGCTCTTAGTATCTGTATCAATTAAGCTAATTACAACGCACAGCATTGAATTTCTACCCTTGCCATTTTATTATACTATATATTTACTATGTATATGTCTCTATGAATATGTGTGTTTTAAATAGCCTTGTAACTCAACTATTTATTAAGCATTCAACTACATTTTACTGCCATTCCGTTATACAGTAGAGGCCCGCTAATCCGGACACGGCCTAATCCGGATTCCACTGTAATCCGGACAGGGTTAAAAAATTCAAAATTTCTATTATGTCCCTTGTAATCCGGACCGACATTCTCTATCCGTATTCTCTAATCCGGATCACATATTTATTATTCACTACATTCGCTTTTATGCTTTATTGTTTTAAGTTTTTTTTTTTTTTTGGAACATGTGTATTATTTGTTATAATAAACAAACAGAAATTTATAAATATTTTTTCTTAATACATAGTTCTGGTATGTCTTTGGTAATCCGGATTCCCTTATATTCCGGATAGGGGCCGGTTTTAATTGATCCGGATTAGCGGGCCTCTACTGTACTTAAATGCAGAAAGCTACACTCTTTCTCTCTACAACTCCCAATGTCTTTACATCGCTTAATTGTTTATGCCAGCTAAGGAACTTAACGGTTCACACCAATGCAGCGCAACACCCACGCAAGTTTTCAAAGTGAGTTGGAGACAGACAGACAGATATCAAGCTAAGCAAAAGCGCTTGGTGAGACAGATTACGACTTAAGTAGATTAGCTGATGATTTATTAACACAGTCGTGCGAGCAGCTTCCAACGAAGGCAGAATTCACGTGCAAAGCGCAAGTATTCTCAGCGCGCATGGCGCCACAGAATGGCGATACTAGCAGGCAGTGGCTTTGGCGGTTCGCGATCTAGATATGTAGAAATTACGCCAGTGTGTCATAGAATGCGATATATGCCTTTTTTGTAAACGACATTAATGCATGAGCTTTTGTTTTGCAGCGCCAGTTTGCTTTGCGTGTGAGCATCGCGTGTGTCATTAATTATATGTAGGCACACATATGTATGTATGTATGTATTAGGGTGAACCAATTTTAATTTTTTTTTTAATGTCGACTAAAATTACGAAAAAAAATTCTTAATATTAAAAGGTCATACATATAGACTAGGGTGGGTAAAATTTTTTTTTGAAAATGTCAACAGAAATTATGAAAAAAATCTTGATATTAAAAAGTTATTGATATCCCATACAAATAACACAGGAATATTTTTATACTGAAAAGTAAAAAATTAAAACTCATGAATCTTTGAGACTCTACACAAAGACTCTTGAGACTCTGAAGATTTTGCTTTAAGAAATAAGATTTTATGATTTTGCGACACCATTTTGTGGGAAAAATTGGACCACCTTACTATAACATATTGTACATATATTTACATACACATACGATTGTAGCACTGCGGGATTTTAATATCATTAATGCAGTTCTATTAATTCAACTAAACTTAAAGTATAGTATGTTGGGTGAAATTTCTCACAAAACCCATAATCCGTTTAAGCATATACATATGTATGTAAGTAGTAAGTGAACACATATTTAACAAATTAAACAAAATCTACACTTTACAGATGCATATTATACAGCATAAAATTGCATAAAAAGAATTAATGTTGATTTTGAGGTCCGTTCTGAACAATATGGAGCGCTCTGTTAAGAAACTTAGGGACTTCCGCTTTGGAACCCACCACGTAGAAACCGCAATGAAAAGGAAACAACAGCCTCGAAACTTAGGCGCCACTTTGCGTATATATAGACAACGTCCGGTGTGTTTAACCTAGGTACCTGATGACGACAGCCTTACCCCACGGCGCTCAAAAACACAGCGGATCAAATCAATGCGTTGATAAGCAGGCCCAGCCCCATGAAAATGGGCTGCTTTTCTGAACTCCAAGGGCATTTTAAGTGCTAACAAAATTAAGTCTGCGGTCAAATGTACACCAAAACCACCCCTGTTGAGCTTCCATGCCCACTGGACAATGACCCTGCAGTACTTTGGGTCTGGTGAGCAGGCGTTGGACCCCTTACGCAATTACATGCACACAGCATTCACACAAGAAGAAGCTGTCAAAGTTCAGTTAAATGCCTTCACCTCCTAAACATTTCACGGGACCCAACTGTTCGCGTATTCCACTGGATATCACACTGCCATCAAAACGACCATCAGTTTAGCTAATCTTCATACCACCCAGATCCTTAATGTCCGAGTACATGTGGTAACAAAACATGTGACAGGATGAGTCCTCAACCCACACCCCACACAAACAGCCCGACTTATCAGATTGGGCACCCCTGGTGCAAAAACGCATTCAGAGCTCATGCTCCGTAAACAAAAAACACAGACTCAGGCGAAATGTGAAGTCTGACTTTCCCTCAATAAACCTAACGTTCCGGGCGTACTCATAAGTCACTCGACCGTTACGACCATTGTCCCAACGGTCTTGCCACCTACATCTGACCCTATCAGCTAGAAGCCTTCTGTTCCATAGATATCCCCCCCTCTGCATATCATCATCCGAAATCCAATCATTCCGCAGCGATGACACACTCAAGACCCTTCTCAACCTGAATGCAACAGCACACTGTATGATAAACAGGTCAAGAGAGAATGCACATAACATAATCTGCATATCATCCGTTAAGATGGTGCGACATACAGGCAAACCGGAAAGCAGGATTGTCATCGTTTTTTCCATCAATATGTCCACCTTCACACCCAAGCCTTACGTATTTACAATTTGTAAAAATTGTCCTCCCGCCCGCTCTAATTCAGATTACAAACGACCTTCAACCAGAAGAATAAGGTCATCCGCATATGGACAACACTTGCAGTGGCTCGAGCTGCCCAAACAGAGAATCCATCACGAAATTCCAAATAATATGGACCACAGATGGAACGCTGGCGGCAGTCCCGAATCACCCCGACATCCACACTCCCATTCATGCCGACTAGAGACCCCTTTCTGTACGAAAAGTAGCTACGCCAAAGAATAATTTCCGGTCAGCCAATCTCCTCCAGTAGTTGCACCCTACGATCTTTTCCAAGTACTGAAAAGAGACTGTGTATTTAATACCAATCTTGCATTAATTTTGGAACACATTGTATGAGGTATCCGATGTGCCAAGATATGAATATAATAATAACTGCGTATTCGTTCTCCAGCTCATACCCGTGAAAGACAAGACTGTTAAGCTTAAGCACGAACAATTTATATGTTAAATTTTCTAGATGAAAAGCAATTCTACAACACTTCTTCCACATGTTAAGACCGTAAACATTTCACCTTGACAGCACCGCTAATAAAATTATAGCCAAGAGAGAGCATAAAAAGCAAAAAAAAAATGCAATTAAGAAGCACAAGAAGAAGAACTTCCAGTATAACGTTTGACAAGTGTGCTTGGTCTCATGGTCAATGAGCGAGAGGCGTCTATTCAAATTCACTGTCGCAAACGAGAACACACCTCTTACACATTACTTACATTTACGCGCCTCTAAATAGCATTAGATTCGCACATGCTAGAGAATTACACACACATGAAGAATGTACTTAAGAGTGAGCATACAGTTAAACACCTTTATACACACTCGCTCGGCTGTGCAACAAAGTCGTCGACTCAGCGCGTAATGTTGGTTGACAGTGAAACGTTATTTAAAAATAACACAATACAACAGTTACGAAACAGAAATAGAATGTGCCGTAAGAGCGCGAGAGTCTTAAATAAAAGATGAGTTACATATACTATGGACGGGTTTCGTTTAAATGGCTTTGCAGAGCAGAAGGTGGGCCGGAGGGTGCGCGCGACTACTCAGTCATGCAGGCGCAGCCACGCCAAGCTAAGTAATGTCGACGCAGGTCAGGTGTACGGGGTCACACACTTGGCTTGGCTTTCAGAATGTGAATGTTAAATGCTTGGGCGAAGAGAACATGACATGCTCGCAATTCAGCATTTGATAGTAGTGCACTATGAATAAAATAACAAATTGCACGTAACTGAATTGCACAAAGCGGCAGCATGTTGAATGCAACGCGCAGTGAGTGGTGGCTCGATGTGTTCGCTTTTCAACTTTAATTTAGCGTGTATTTTGCAAATTAGTAAAGCAAACTTGGACGTTCACGCACGCTCACACACACACACCCGTGTGGATTGCACCAAGCCCATGAGTGGAAATTGCTGAAAGCGAAATGGACTGGGGCGTAACTGTCAAGGCCAACGTTATAATTCTATGAAAAAATACGCCCTAAAATAGTGAAATTAATTCAAAAATGTAGTTCGCAGAGTTAGCAAAATAACTTTGAGTTGACAATACGGTATGAAGTGCGTATATGGCAATTACGGTACATACATTTACTTAAGTAAATAACACGGAGAGTTGTGAAAGCTTGAAACAAATATGAATTATTTCATTATTTTATTAGAAATATTACCATTTTAATTTATATAATCAGTTTCTCTATTGTTTAGTAAAAATTGCGCATAAAATCGATTTAACGGCTACTTTTGTAACAGAAAAAACTAAGCACTCCTTCAAGTCCTTATTCAGAATTGTGTTTATTTCACGAGGTAACTTGACGAAATTTCGCGCAGATTAATGTATTAGTAGTGGTTATAATCTCCGAGCATATTGTTGAGATCGGACCACTTTAACATATAGCTCCTATACAAATTCACCAATAAAACTCAAGTCCTTATATGGAAAACTTTTTTATTTGACAAGACATCTTGACAAAATTGGACACAGATCATTATTTAGGACATCGCTATAATCTGCGAAGATATTATTTAGATCGGATAACTATAGTATGTAGCTGCCATACAAACTAACGACCCAACTCCAACTCCTCGTATGGAAAACTTTTTTATTTGACAAGATATCTTGACGAAATTCGACACAGATTATTATTTCGGGTATTGCTATAATTTTCAAAGAAATTATTTAGATCGGACTACTATAGTATGTAGCTGCCATACAAACGAACGTTCCAACTCAAGTTCTCGTAAGGAAAACTTTTTTATTTGACAGGATATCGTATCGAAATTTGACGCAGAATACTACTCGAAGCAGCGCTATAAACTGTGCAGGTATTGTTAAGATCGGGCAACTATAGCATATAGCTGTCATAGAGACTGGCCGCTCAAAATAATGATAAAGGTCGTTTTATACCATTTGAAGCTATAAAATTAACCTGTAAAGGGTATTACTTACTTATTATAGCTTCGATTCAGCCGAATTTTATATTTTTTGGTCACATTTTTTTATATTTATTTTTTTTTTGCCTTAATTAATGCAAGATTTAAGTGATGAATAGTGTAAATAATTTTTCCAAAATATAATAGAGGCAACTAAAGAGAGACTAAACTTAACTATAAAGCGGATAGCAGCCTGATAGCAGTTTTGGTAGTATGGTCCGTATAATAGAGATAATAGAGCCTGTCCACAAGCTCGATCAGTTTTTAATGTTTTAATTTTAACATCTTCTCGCTAACTTAATGTATTATACTACTAAATTGGCAACGACGAAATACCATGAATGATTATTTAGTTAACCACATTTAACACGTTGGCTGCCAGTGTATCACCGGTGATCACAGCAAAAAACTACTCTCAGTTGCCAAGCAAAAAAATACATGTTGTGCTTTGAGTTACAACGGGATTTTTTTACCATGAATAAAAGCCATGCTCCCGACGCGTTCGAGAATGTTTTTTTGCTGTGATCACCGGTGATCACATTGCGAAATGGAAATCAGTTTAAAGCTAGAGTTCATAACAAACAGTTCAAGTATTCAGTGAGAAAGTGAAGTGAAGTTGTGAAGTTATGAATTCCGAGGAAATACAAGAGGTGTTGGAATCAGCAGAAGATTCCAGTGATAGTGGACAAGATTTGAGTCCAGATGACGAATCGTACATCCCAGATTCCAGCAGTGATACATCGAGTGATGACAGTTTCCTAGAAGACCAAGATGTGAGTTTAAGCAATATCGTAGATGAACATCAGACGGGAACTACGACAGAATGGGATTCGCCTGCCACCGGAGCGACTTTGAAAATTTTTGAGGGATGCATAAGTCTACCCTATGCTTCGCAACATGATGCCGGCTCGCCATTTGAATTATAGAAAGTTTTTGACCGATGATATCTTGGATATTATTGTTAAAGAGACAAATACACCTAATTATCAAATATATATATATCGCAGCAGCAGCAGGATAAATAAGTGGAAGGATACGAATCGTAAAGATCATGGAGTTTCTTGCCATAGTCAATATGGGTATGGTAAAATACCCTTCAATGGAGGACTATTGGAAAGCAACTACCTTGTTCAAAAATCCATTCGTCCCACACGTTATGGCTCGTAACCGGTTCCAGATCTTGATAAAATGTATTCACTTTGCAGATAACGCTCAGTTGTCTAAAACTTTTAAAGTTGACAAACTCTTGCAGGAATCAATTGTAACCTTTAAATGAAATAAACCAGCTGGAAAAAACCTTGTTATTGATGAAAGCATGAGACCTTTCCGTGGTCGGTAACGATTTCGGCAATACCTTCCTGGCAAAGCACATAACAAAAGGTTACATATATAATTTTAAACTCTATACTGGAAAAACAGATACAACCACGAGGCTTTCTCTTGCAACGAATATTACTGATAGAAGGTTATTTTGGAGAGAACCGTACACTTACGGTCGACAATTATTATACTTCTATCGAATTAGGCAATGCTCTCTTAAATAGAAAAACGCATCTACAGGGAACTCTAAGAAAAAACCGGAGAGGCTTACCTAAATTGCCTAGGTCGCTGAAAAGAGGGGATAATGTTACTTTCGAAAGATCCGGAATTGTAGTCGGGTACTGGAGGGATAAAAGAGAAGTTCGTTTCTTGTCCACTGTAAACAACGGATCAGTACCTTTAAAAGAATAGACTCGGCCAAGATTTTTAATGTAATAATGGAGTACAACAAATGCAAACAAGGTTTGTTGAGAGCGTTAAAAATCTGTTTATTTAAATACGTAAATATTTATTGATTTTTTCCCACTTTAGGAATTGATTTGTCTGATCAAATGGCCAGTTACTTTAGTCCTCTCCGTAAAACTATTCGCTGGTTTCATAAAGTTGCTTTTGATATTCTTTTAAATACGGCGGTTGTAAATGCAAATAATTTGTATACCGAAAGTAATTCCAATATGAAAATATCTGACTTTCGGCAAAATATAATTCTAAATTTAAGTGGAAGAGATAGCGCTTCAATTTCGCGAACACCTCCTCAAGGCAAGCACATTTTGACGACATCAGTGGAAGTAACAAAGGACGGAAGGCGAAAGAGATATCGCTTGCTATTATGAAGACTGCATTTGAAACTAAAGGAAGAACCAAACTTTATCCATAGTACAATGTCCTTTGCTCCATTCTTATGCCTCAATCATTTTCTTGCCTTAATTATTGAATTTAAGTATAATTTTTTTTGTTTACAGGAATGAATTGCAGTTTCCTATTTATAATTGAGTTAGCATTTTTTTAGTTGTGTCCGTATAATAGAATAATTGTCCAAATATATTTTTTAATTAACTTACATCTTCGCTAACTTTGTATTATACCCCACTAAATTCTAGAACGACGAAATAGGCGTGTATGAATGATTATTTAGTTAACCACATTTAAACTAAGATTTCTTTGTAAGCTCTAAATAAGAATTTTATAAATTTTTATTGCTAGCACATTGAACGGATTTTTTCAATATACACTTGCAAAAAAGCTGAACGTACTACGTGGCGTATGAGCAACTCTCGCAATATTGAAAAATAGAAATTATTTACAAATACAATAAAATATTCGTAAGCATAATAATATGTATTAATAATATTATTACACTTCTGTATATCTGTAACAAATATATGATAACACTTCTATACTGCGAACGAACAACAGATGTGTGTCGCTGAATATAGACACTTTATTTCGCGAGTAACTAAATCACATATTCCATTGTAGTATTTTACTAAAGATAGCTAAAAGTAGTTAACGAACGGATAACTATTAAACAAAAATTTTAAAAATCAGAACTTTAATTAAAGATATCCAATGTATTCACCACCTAGTTGTCGTATATGATACAAATTTCGATTTACTGTTGTCTAGCGACTACCAAGTCGCGCACCAGTCGCCATGCATTATAGGTTTATTAGCCTTTCTTCAACGAAAAAATTCAGAAATTTAGTAGTAACCACACATGATGATATGATATTTTCTACAAAAAAAAACACTTCGGATGTTGTACATAAGAGGGAAAATGTTATATATTACTATAATACTCAAACCTCGGCAATAAACTCCTCTTACCACAGCTTCGCCAATTTTTAATGGAGTATTGTCATTGGAACTTACCTGAAAATAAAAGAATAAAATACTAATTAATGAATATTATAGTTGATAAAAATCAAATATTTTTAAAATTTCTTAAAAAAGTCTTTGAAAATTTTTCGACGGAAAAAATATATGTAAGAGCAAGGAAAACAAATTTAGGCCTGACTTTGAGAAATAAAATAACAAAAATAATTTACGGACAATTTGAGGTCAAGAATGGAAAGGGGAGGAGAAGGGAAGGGCGTGGTTGCATTTTCAAGGGTTAAAGACGGTTTAACAAGATTTGCGGCAAAACTATGACAAACAAGTAAGGAAGGGCTAAGTTCGAATGTCACCGAACATTTTATACTCTCGCATGATAAAGTGATACTCGAGATTTCATTATACGTCATTTATATATTTTTCAAATACCGTATTTTTGTAAAGTTTTATTCCGCTATCATCATTGGTTCCTAATGTTCCTAATGTTTATATTATACAGAGAAGGCATCAGATGGAATTCAAAATAGCGTTATATTGGCAGAAGGCGTGGTTGTGAACCGATTTCTCCCATATTTTGTACATGTCATCAGGGTGTTAAGAAAATATTATATATCGAATTTCATTGAAATCGGTATAGTAGTTCCTGAGATATGGTTTTTGGTCCATAAGTGGGCGATGCCACGCCCATTTTCAATTTTTAAAAAAGCCTGGGTGCAGCTTCCTTCTACCATTTCTTCCGTAAAATTTAGTGTTTCTGACGTTTTTTGTTAGTCGGTTAACGCACTTTTAGTGATTCTCAACATAACCTTTGTATGGGAGGTGGGCGTGGTTATTACCCGATTTCTTCCATTTTTGAACTGTATATGGAAATGCCTGAAGGAAACAACTTTATAGAGTTTAGTTGACATAGCTATAGTAGTTTCCGAGATATGTGCAAAAAACTTAGTAGGGAGCAGGTCCACGCCCACTTTTCCAAAAAAAATACATCCAAATATGCGATCCTTTGTGCCAAATTTCACTTTAATCTCTTTTTTTATGGCTTAGTTATGACACTTTATAGGTTTTCGGTTTCCGCCTTGTTGTGGGCGTGGCAGTGGGCCGATTTTGCCCATCTTCGAACGTAATCTTCTTATGGAGCCTAGAAATACGTGTACCAAATTTCATCATGATATCTCAATTTTTACTCAAGATACAGCTTGCACGAACGGACGGACAGACGGACGGACGGACAGACAGACATCCGGATTTCAACTCTACTAGTCACCCTGATCACTTTGGTATATATAACCCTATATCTGACCCTTTTAGTTTTAGGACTTACAAACAACCGTTATGTGAACAAAACTATAATACTCTCCTTAGCAACTTTGTTGCGAGAGTATAAAAAGATCCCACTAAATGATTCAAACTTGTTTTCTAATTAATCTAATTACTTTTGTAGTTGCAGACGTAAACAAACTGGCTTAAATAATTGAGTTTTTTTTTGGCGATTTTTAAGAAACTTTACAATGGTAATGCATATATTCTGTATAGTACCAGAAAGCAGAGATTTACACAAATTGAAAGCCTAGTGACTTTTAAAAGAATATAATATTTTGATGTCAGAATTTTTGATAGAAAATCACGATTTTTTTCGAAATTAAGTCAAAATCAGGAAAAAAAAAACAATAAATATTTTAAATTAGGAAAATGCAGTGTATTCGGACATAAGAGGGTAAGTTCACACAAAGTTTCGTGACAGCAAAATTTTTTGTAGAAAATAAAAAAACCTGAAACTGGGTTATTTGAATTTTTCACATAATTTTTGAGGTTACATGAAAAATGTGCTAAAACAAAAGTTGTAAGTCTTTTCCTTACATACAAATTTGTCACATAACTTTTTTCTACAAGACTCGTAGTTTCGCCGAAAGTTGGGATAAAGCGTTTTAACCCCTAATGGGTTACGTGGGTTTACGGGTTTCAAACAACCGATTTTTTTTTATTGCCTTATTCAAATCTACAACACATCTAGAATATTATCCTAAATTTTGAAGTTGAACCGAGTAATATTTTCGGAGATACAGCCTTGAGAACTTGTGAGCTCGAGTTTTTCTCGAAACTGTGTTTTTGCCGAGTTATATTTTTGTTTCCAAAAATTTCAGAATTTTTTTGTAAATAGTGTATGTTTGTAACAAAAAAAAATTCGAACAAAATATTTCATTTTTTATATGAGAAGAAATTTGCTGAAAAAATTCTGTTATTTACTTGAGGAAGCCCATGCAGTAACCCCTTAAAAATTCAACTATCTCTACCTGAGATTTCCAGTAAATTATTTTTACATTAATTTTTGTCATGTATTTTCTAATGATTTCATCCTACTATGATATTTTATCTTTGTTTTAATCTGGGTTTCAAAAATTATCTACCCGGCCTAATTATCGGAAGAATTAAAAAGAATTAAAAATAAATGTATATACTTGTAGATATGCTCATTGAAAGAGAAAATTTATCACTTCGGAAAAATCTTTATAATAGTTTTGTATACCATAAACAAATTTCCTTTTAAGATATACTATATGCATATAGATATGAATTTTTGTACTTAAAATGGTTGAAAATATTCCAACCCATAATATTACTGACCTATGACGTTGTTGTTCAATTGATTGGCCAATTCGATGCAGTTTGAGCGCGACAACTTGAAGTTTAAGAAATTTGCACACGGGAGAAGCGAACAAAATTTCCAATATATTAGTTGATGATGTGTTAATTAATTTTTTCCACTGACTTTTAATATTAGTTTATTAAATGAAAAATCATTTAATTTTAAAAATTTATAATTTCCAATACATACACGTTTTTTTAGCACTTAAGTAGCAAATTTTATGATTTTTAGAGATTTCCACACACGCAAAGCACAGTTACATTAACGCTACCGACGATTTATCAAACACTTTTGACTTCCACTTCCACCTTGATATTTGGTTTGCACTTTAACTTGGTTTTACTGCAGTTTCCTGTTGATTTGTACTTGAAGTTGACTTAGACCAGCCAAACTCTAAGAGACACATGCAAACACTAGAAAAGCACACAAAATCAGAATTGCATATATAGTTGAGCCGAAGACAACTCTAGGAGGGGGTATAGACAGTCAGACAATCAGTCAGTCAGTAAGTCAGGTATTCTAAGTACTAAGACAAACAGTGGTTCAGTTATTATTTGGGTTCGGGTGAAAGACCAGACGAGCACAATGCCGGCTTAAAGCCCCTAGCAGAGCACACATGAACTACCGAACTACGCTCGACAACTCAAAATGGCATGCAATGCTTTTCACAAGTGCTTTGCGTTCTCTTTTTTTCCCTGCCTCACGCAAATTTCTTAGTTACACAAGTACTTCACTCACAATCGCTACAACTTCATCTTCAACTTGTTCTGATATTTGTGCTACAAAAAGGGTTTTCTCTACTTGTTCGTTCTTCTAGTTGTTACGCCACTTCTTGCAGCAGCCTGGATGTGTGCCCCAGACAACTGCAGAACGACCACAACTACACGACAACGTTGGCGGAGGCGCTTGCTGGCGATGACGCTGCCAAGGCATAACGCAAATAACGAGGTCAAAAACTATCTACACCACTTTACGCTCGCTATTGTTGTATTTGCAGCTAGCACAACACAAGCAACACACAAACAATGCCGGTGCTCTAAGCAGCCCCCGACAGCGGTATAGTGCGACCGAATGTCGGCGCGCACGAACGGCAGGAAGCAATTTTCCTGTGTGAGTCTTTAAAATTGTCCACTTTTGTTTTGAACGGCAATTTATTGCAGTTAAAGCTTTTTTGACAGCCATTCAGCCATTATCAACGCTTGCTTTTACTAAACATATTTTATGACAAACTGAAGTTTTCTTATGCTCGTTTTGTGGGTAAACACGCCGCGTTGTATACGATTTGTCGCACGTTCTTGTTGACTTTTGTTTTTGCACACATATTTTGATGGCTTTTTTTTGTTATTTGTTATTGCTTTCGCAGTTATTTTCGTTATTTTGTTGACATGCTCCGCATATTTACATTGAACTTTAGTTGGAACGTCAGCAGCCGCTAGCGAGTTGTGGCTGGAGTGACGTAAAAGTCATGAGGTAGACACGAGTGTATGTGTGTATGGTTGTGTGTGTGTTTGATTTGCCTTGACTGCTGTGTGACAGGCCACTGACCACCAGGCAAAGTTGAGGAAGGCGGTGGGCGCACAGTAAATATCAAATTAAACAAACAAGAATGAGTGAAACAAAATGAGTGAAAACAAACACCAAAAAGAAAAGAATGGGGAAGTAGCAAACATTAAAAAGTTGCATAAAAAAGCTAAGAAATGTGTAAACAATAAACTTTAGGTTAATTAATTTGATTTTGTTAACTTATTGCGCAATTTAATGGCACTCAATTTAGCATAAATTATTTCACAGACTTAATTGAGTTCACAGCTCGACTGAATTTCAATTAAATTGTGACTGAATTATGTGATTATAAAAGAAATTAAGTTATATTAAATTGATTGAAATAAAATGGAATTAAATTTGATTAAATTACAGTTAATACCATAAACATATTTTACACTACAGAAAATTTAACATTCGAACTACATACACAGTATATTCAGATGAAAATCGAGAACAAAATCCAAAATACATCTTCGACGAAATTTTCGCTGCAATTTAGACCACTTGGTATTCGACTCATCGATTAACCGGATCGAGAATAAAATCCAAATACAATTCTTTATCGAATTTTCGGATGCAATTTTTGAAGGCTCCTCTTAGAGCTCTTGGTATTTGCTTCATCGACTAACCGGTTTAACCAGACAAGACATTATTCGAATAATAAAATCTGCAAAGCATATCCGGATAGCCGTAAGTCCCTATATATGTACAGGCAGAAATTCGAAAATCAGTTGAATTTCTATTACGGAAAATCTTAAAAGTTTATGACTTTTGAGCGTTCTCTGGGTTGAGAAGTACAGTGCTGAGCTTTACAGCTAAAAAGTCATGCATTTTTATAAACTGCTATTAATATATGATAGTAAAATATTAGGTTTTCTCAAGCCGCTTAACAACGCTAGTAAAAAGTCCGTACGTATTTAAACTTGACGTACATACATATATTAACTTGAATAATAATTATTGCCAAGTTTTGTGAAGATATTTAGTTAAATAAAAAAGTTTTCCATACACGAACTTGATTTTGATCACACAGTTTGTATGACAGCTATATTAGTGGTCCGATCTGAAAGAGTTTCAGATATGTTTGGCTGTTCAGTTTGTATGGCAGCTATGTACATGCTATAGTAGTCGGATCTGTACAAATTTGTTCAGCGACCACTGCATTGCCTTTAATAATAATTCATGCTAAATTTCGTGAACATATCGCGGTAAATAAAAAAGTTTTCGTATACAAGGACTTTATTTTGATCGGTCAGTTTGTATGACAGCTATATATAAAATTAGTCCGATTTGGAAAATGTATTCAGATATTATTGCGTTGCTTTAGAAAATTATATACGCCAAATTTAGTGGAATTGCCTTATCAAGTAAAATAGTTTTCCATATTATAACTTTAATTTGATTAATCAGTTTGTATGGCAGCTACATGCTATAGTAGTCCGATCTGTACAAAATGTTCAGAGACTATTGCATTGCCTTTAATAATAATTCATGCTAAATTTCGTGAACATATCGCGGTAAATAAAAATGTTTTCTATACAAAGACTAAATTTTGATCGTTCAGTTTGTATGGCAGCTATATACAAAAGTAGTCCGATTAGGATTTTTTTCTTCAGATATTTAGTGTTACCTTAGTCAAAATTCCACGCAAAATTTCGCGAAGATATCTTGCGAATTAAAAAAGTTTTCAATACAAAAACATAATTTTTATCGTTCAATTTGTATGGCAGCTGTATCTAATACAGCATACATCGCAAAAATTTCTTCAAATATTATAAAGTTGCTCCAAAAAATAAAAATTTAGAAAAAATGAAGAAATATTTAAAAAAAAAAAGTTTTTCATATAGAAACTGGACATGGATCGTACAGTTTGTTTGGCAGCTTTAGCGTATAGTGGTCCGATATCGGCGATCCCGAAAAATTAGCAGCTTAGAGAGAAAAGAGCGTGTACCAAATTTCAGATCAATATCTCAACAAACATCGTGGTACTGCTTCACTCATATACAGACAGACAGACCGACAGTTAGACGTAAAATGCTAAGTCGACTCAGCTCATCATGCTGATCATTTATACCACACACATATCGTCACCTGAAATGCTAAACAACGTATCATCAAAATATTCTAAATTGAGTTTTTTAATGCTCACGATGAGCTACAGCATATACTATATGTAATATCGTTCCTCTCACAGATATAACCAATATATAAACATTTTATAACGAAAATTCATATTTTCTTTGCATATGAGTGGATTCTATTAAACGTTTTTGCTGCTGGGCGTTACAAACTACTTGGCAAACTTAGTATTTACGCCCTGTTTAGCGTATAATCACTGTGAAATCAGTGAAACAATCGGAGAGTAGAAAAAAATTACCCATGAATCAAGTGTAATCACTTTTTGTAATATTTTATTAAATAAATATAATTTCGAAAGCTAGCAGAAATTATTATAAAAAAGTAATAACCAAGAAAAATAAACAATCAGGCATTATTCGAGCGCCGCTTTCCAACAACCGACTATAAAATTAAGTCATCAAGTCAAGCGGAAGTTAACAGGCTTTGATGTGAAAATAAATTTATCAAATGAAGTTATATGAAAATTAGCAAAAATCAATTTTTATTTAACAAACTTTATAATTTTTAAACAAGAATTCACATTCCAGTTTTTTGCTCTTGAAATATGACACTGTCATTTATGCTCAAACGCATTTTTTTTTCACAAGACTTTTTTAATTGAAAATAGTTCCAGTAACTTTATAAAATCAGAGATTTTATTTTTTATTAACTTCATAGTATTTTTACACACACTAATTTGATACGATTAACGACAGGAATTTAATACTAAATTTTATTTTTTTTTTCTTTGCATTGCAATTAATTTTCGTTTTTATGACTTGACATTATTTCTTGTTAGAGCGCCTATACATAGGCTTTAATATTTATGTGTGATTGTACAAATATTTGCTTTTAATTTTCAATTTGCGCACAAAGGCGCCGCATTATGCCACTAAGCCGTGTAAAAAGTTGTTGGTGGAGCTGCACAGAAATTCGCGTACGACAGAAGACAAACGCTCGGTAAACGAAGTTTTTTCACAAAGCTAAAAACACACAGATATGACACTTTTTGCAGCATGTCAGAGTACGCGCTTTGCACAACGAGCTAAAATTAGAAGTGCGTTCACTTTTTTTGCGAAGAATCGTTTCACTTTGCAGAATCACAAATATGGGTTAACTAACTGGCAGTTCAAAGAAGCGTTCACGGTTTCATATGAAAAAGCAGAGCAAAAAACAACACAACACAACGCGATAAGCGACCTGCCTTTATCGTTTGCACACACAACTGTATGGGTTTTGTGAACGAGTAGATTACCACTTGGAATACCGTAGCACTTAACACTGTAACTGGACATGCAGTGAACGACACACACATACACAAGCACAAGGCAGCAAGTTGAGACGGTTTAAATGCAACTTTCACGTTGATTACGTTGACACATTGGCGCCAGCTTGACACGTGTGCACAGGTTGAGCGTCGAGAATGCAATGCAAGTCGCGTGTTGGCCGCGCTTGGTATAGGACAAAACGGTACGGGATTCTAAACGGCAAAGTGTTGTAAGAGCCAGAGCGGCTGCGAAGCGACTGGACGCGTTGAAACTACGACACGAAATGAGGTCAACGAGATGTGCAAATGCCGTTGCAACCGCTGGCGAACGACAACGAGGCAAAAGCAGCAAGCAGAACAGCGGCAGCGGCGCAAACAGACGCACGCAAATGCCAGCGCAAACCAACCAACCCTCACACCCTAGTCCACTAGCATACAGCACAAGCACTGAGTCGGGTACTATAAACCCCGTAGAGTGTACGGGAAGTTACGCAGAGCGGAAGTGGTGGTAGCTTTTTGGGGGTTGTTCTGCGCATACACGCAGAGACTCACGCTGGACGCGGGCACGCATGTTGAGAGAGCGAAGCGTGCAAAATTGACGGCACAGGGTGTAAATGTGCAACAAAACTGTGGCACTAACTAAAGATTGAGAGAGAGAGAGAGAGAGAGAGAAAGTTGCAGCAAGCCGCTCTGGCGTATGAGTAACAAAAATAGGCGCAGCAGCAAAACTGTACCACAAATTGGGAGCACAAGAGCACGACAATGAGAGCAGACGAATAATGCGATTTTATGACGAGCTCAGAAAACTTAACTAGGCTACTACAATGCATGGCGGCTGGCGTTTTGAGAGGGCACAACACAACAAGCACATGCTGTGCCATGGGCAACAACGCGAGCACGACGCGCGCTCACCAGCTGCAGCACGTGCGACACATATTCCTAACCCGGGACAAATAATTTAATATTTTGGGCGAATGCATAAAAATAGTAAAGTTACCGCAAGGAATGTCAAGTGGCAGGCAGAAGGAGCAGAAAATAGCAAAGTCATAAAATTGGAAGCAACAACAACATTTTTTAAGGAACAAGCAGACAGTCTAAGCAATGCGGGTTATATAAAAAATATATGTAAATATATTCGCTATCTTCAGGCCATAAAGGTAAATTGGGGGGTCAACAGACAAGGCAAAGCGACATTCAAAATATTATGACACGCGGCGCGGTGTGTGTAACGAAGAGACTATTTGTCTATTTATGATGCTCATGCGTCATTGACACAAGCCAAAGATATTCCCGTCCACAGACAGAGTAGGCAATAGAAATTTGATGGTGCTTGTAATGAAATTAAATAATAAATGTTAAATGTGATATAAATGTTATATAAAACAAGTAAGGACGAATTGAGTTCGGGTGTAACCGAATATTGTATGCTTTCGCACGAAAAAATCGTGAATGATTTACAATCAATCTTATGACCTTAGGTATATTATAGGTCGCAGACTCATTTAGTTCCTATCGTATCCGATATATGTACATTAGGATGGGTCAAATAAAAGGAATATTTTTTTCGCTTGGTAATCTGAAAAATTTGTGCTTAGAAACCTCTAAGAAAAGCTCTCCAAGTATCAGCTCTGAACTGTAACGCGAAAGTTTTCCGCCTCTATCTTTTTTAATCACAAAAAGAAAAATCCATATCTCGCTTCCAACTACTTGAAAAATATGTCGTTTCATAGGTTTTGCAGAAAATTTAATTCTCTTCAAAAAAGATCTTACGATTTTTTCGTAAAGGTAACCGTTTACGAGATGTTAACGATTGAAGTTCGATTATTTGAAGGCAAACTTTTTTTACTTATGAATTTTATAACTCAATGACACAAAAAATTTTATGAATCGGAAAAGTCATAGCTTTGTAGGAAGTTAACTCTTCAAGAAAAATGGCCTTTTATACTTTTTCGATTAGCTTAGACACGTATGAGATATTCATCATCAAGCATGAACACATATCAAATATCATCACATGAAATGCAAAATTACACATACAATCAAAAAATTTGAAATTGAGTTTTTTATTGCTTACGATTCACTACACCATCTTTATATAAAAATTACGTGTCACGTTATTTGTCCGCGATGGACTCCTAAACTACTGAACCGATTTTAGCAAAACTTAGCACACTGTGTCCAGTTTGAAGCAACTTAGAAGATAGGATAGTCAAAACAATTCACAAATAAGAAATACAGTGAAAACTGTATTAAATGAACGCTCTATTAAATAGACAATTCTAATAACTGGAGAGAAAGGCTGGTTCGTCAGTGTCTGTTTATAGGAAATTTCACTGAATATATTTCTTAAAATACGCATGTATTCACAACCCTCAAAAAGAAATATAATACAGTTGAACTTCCTTGAGTAATGGACTATAACTCGAAGTTCTCCATAACTTGAACTCTTGAATTAGCAATAGAAGTCAAATTGCATACAGATTTTCATTTTCACAATGTAACAAGTCATAATAATCGTATGCACAAAACTGGGTTAGAATTCGTCAAGTATTGGATTTTACCCAAAAGTGTACGTGTAGCCAAATTTGTAAAGCGGCTCCTGTGAAGCCCTCCGTACCATCTCGGATGTAAAATTTAATGATTATATTATTGCACTTTTAGTATTTTGCAACATAACCGCTACATAGGATACCATAGTTTTGTATATGTGATGTTTTATACCATCAGAAAGTATGGAAGTATGGAAGTGAAATTTGATATTTTCACTTAAGATTTTTTCGTGGCAAATTATGGTTTTTTCGATAATAGGCCAATAGAAAAATAAATAATAAATATTTTATAATAAGTAAAAAAAATGCATTATGTCATTGACATAAGAAGGTATGTTCCACCAAATTTTTTGAGAGAGAAATTTTTTTTTAATAAGATAAAAATAAAAAACCCATTTTCTATATACAAAAGTTATAGACCTTTTCATTACTTTCAACATTGCCATACAACTGTTTTCTATGGAACCCGTAATTTCGCCTGCAATCGAAATAAACAATTCCTAACCCTAACATAATCAGCCACGCCCTTCGATCCCGTTTCCCGACCACAAATCTTCGGTAAATTGTTTTTCTCTCAATGTTTGTTATTTTATCTTTCCTTCCCGATGGGTTTCAATCTATTATTAATTTTTTTTCCACATTGTGTACCCTGGCCTATAGGTATAACTTCTCCAAGATTTTTTTTTTTGCCTTTCCAAACTAAAACAAAAACTAACTCATCTCGGGTGCAAAATTATATTTCTCTGTGGTACTTAGTTACTGATTTATCGCTGTTTTAGCAGTGGATGGGCTTATCATCCGATTTCAACCATTTTTACAGTATAGGAAGAGGTGTTAAAGGGATTCGGTAATTTTGTTTTCAATTTTTACTCAGACGGACAGACAGACAGTCAACCGGATTTCAACTTTTCTCGTCAGCTTGAACATATATATATATAACCCTATATCTATCTCGCTTAGTTATAGGTGTTATTTACAACTGTTAGGTGAGCAAACCTATTATACTCTATAACAACATGTTGCAAGAGTATAAAAACAGTGTAAATGAAACGTTACGATTGTCACAACAACTACAACTATCAACAGGCTACATTAAGAGCGTCGATTGTAGAATTTGCTCATAAAATCCATAGAGCGTATAAATATATAGTATACTATATGTACATACATACATACGCTCATATGCACCGTAATACGATATCACAGTCAAGGTGCTGTTGCAGCAGGAAATGAACTATTTACGTCACATTAAGAGTATTTTGTCATTATTAATAAAAGTGCGAAGCATAGCAAATACTAGGTGTGAATTGTGTTGCGGCGAAAAGTAATTTTTTGTAGAGACTCTGAGAATGCTGTATGCAAAGTGGTACTTATTGGGTGTAAAGGCAGCTTTGACTACACACTTTACTCGCTTTTATGTATTTATAAGCACACTGTACTGCTTTGTAGACAACCCTGAACTCCAAGAAACCAGTTTAAGTGGCAACTGATTGTGAACGACAAGATTCACAGGGCCACTCATATATAGTGTACGTGGGATGTTGAAGGTTTCCTAGCGTATGCGTGGATTATAGCGAATGCCTTTTTTTAAATTGTTCATAATTTTAAACGCACAATCGTTGCCATATTTTTTCAATGCAGTATCAATTATTTAGTTAATTATAAGTTGAAGATGATAACTCCAATGCCACAGGAGCGGGGAAGTAGGAGTATATCAAATAAATATGACTTTATATCTAAGCTGAGTCATTAAAAAATCTAACAGTCTTTAAATGGCAAAATATATAGAGTCGCTAATGGTGAATATACAATACATATGTATCTCTAGTCAAAAACAGAAATTTCGCTAAATTTACTGCGCTCAGAGGCATATCTAAATGGCTTGAAACCGACCTGAATACTTTCCGTTCATTGGTATAACTATGAAATACCATCTCATCACACTTGACCCGGAAAGACTAACAAAATAAATATTCACATATTTTAATATACGTCTTTATAACCACTTCAAAATAGGCTTCTGGACCATACACTTATTGTAAGGCTCGACTGGGATGGTCTTCAGTGCTCTTAGCAATTTTTGGTTTTCGACGAATTTTTGAAGCGCCATTTGCTAGATTGTTAGACTATGCACCCGTCACATTAATACACCCACGTCTTGTCAACAGTAATGACGAGTTTGATGCATGTAACGAACACTTTTAGATTTTTTTAATTTAAATTTCGTGCGAAAACCCATTCGTCGAAGTATTTTTTTCCAAGTTGGAAAGACTGTCAGTGACATCTGTGCCTAAATCTTCAGAATGTTGGAAAACGCCTGATAATTGTTTGTACTGAAAAAGTATTTTTGTTTGGTACAAATTATTCAAATAGTGTCGAGAGCGAGTTGACGTCGAACCACGTCCAGGACAGCCATCAACATCAACTAATGTTCCACACGTCAATAAAATAATGAAATTGCTGCTTGAGAATTGACGATTAGCAGTCATAGATCTTACTGGTATATCGTTGGTATATCGGAAGGATCAGTGAAAAACATTTTAAAGATCATTGGGGCTTAAGAAAAGTGAAAGCACGATTGGTTCCAAAATCACAAATTCTTTTCTAAAAACAGCGTCGCGTTAACGTTTGTGAAACAATGCTTTCCGACTAACAGGATGTCATAAAACATATTATTACTGGAGATGAGTCTCGGATCTATGCTTACGACCCGGAAACGGACGCTCAATCGGAGGATCGGACGAAGAGACCGGAATTATGGGCCGCCAACTTTTGGTTTTTGCACCACAGTAATGCACCGTCGCATATTCATTGTGAGTATTTCGCCAAATTTCTAACCAATATCGTACCCCAACTACCGTATTCACCTGATTTAGCTCCATGTGACTTCTGCCTATTCAGCAATCTCAAACGATCGCTCCGGGGAAACCACTTTGAGTCAATTGAAGACATTAAATGTGAATTGCTACGCTTATTGGAGGCTATTTGGGAAATTGACTTTAACAGCTGTTTCAAGAATTGGAAAAAACGTTGGCACAAGTGTATTGGATTCGATGGGGATTACTTTGAGGGCCACGACATAGATTTTGAAGAATAAATTAAGAATTTTAAAGAAAGTCTTACGATTTTTTGCTCATAGTAGTATATTATGCAGATATAGCCTTCATACAACTGGCAGATAAAATACTTGAACCTATGAAACGCTTCTATAGATTCGGTTCAGCCGACGAATCGCTCGAATGGAGGAAGTTTCCGATGATTTCATGACCTTGATTGAAGGCTTGTACTACTCTTAACTTTTGTTCGTGATAAACTAGATTAAAAAATACGTAATACGTAAATACTCGTGTGGCAATCTTGATTCCATGGGAAAACCTTTCTCGTCGTTTACAAACAGCTGCCAAACACAGACATATAGAGTTCAAACTTTACACGAACATAAAAAACTTTGTATCAATAAAGGGGAAAAAATTAAGGATACAGTTTACGCGCATTTGAAATGGACCACTCCGGGTCAAATTTGATCAGATGGTAAATTAATAGTATTAAGAATTGTTGAATATACCAATGTTAATAAGAACAGTTTAAGAAACAGTTTTCTGGGAATTCAAAAGTTGTGATTACAGTCAAGATCGTGACAACTTAACCATTTAACGCAAGGTAATAGACAATTATTTACTTAAGATATCATTTCAGTGTAAAATTTTCGAGAAATCGATTTTTTTGTTGTATTATCGGATAGTATACACTATAATAAATATTCTCTCAAAATTTGAAATCGATATTCAAATTATTAAGGTCGGTACAGCGATTCTTGAAGAAAGGGAACAGAGTGGGGAACGTAGCGACTCCGATCTTTAAACGCGTTTTTATCAAAATGGTGTTTTTCAAAACGGTTTTCAAAGTATGAGTTTTGAAGCTATCTAGTTCCAATATGGAGAGAACATATTTAACGCCATTTGCTATCGCGCTATGGAAGCTTTTGTTTTATTTTGTTTTTTTTTTTTTTAAATGTTCCTATTTTTTCTA
Organism: Bactrocera neohumeralis; assembly: GCF_024586455.1. Lineage (NCBI taxonomy): Eukaryota > Metazoa > Arthropoda > Insecta > Diptera > Tephritidae > Bactrocera > Bactrocera neohumeralis. The sequence goes on along the minus strand of NC_065923.1, from coordinate 38,845,004 downwards.
CGAAAAACTGTCGAAACTGTCAGATTTCAAAAAACAAGAAAAGACCAAAATTGCGGTCGCAATCGTGGACATTGACGTGTCATTTCAAAAATTTATTTAACTATTATACACCCAATAAATAAACATAAAAAAATCATTTTGTATTCGTCATGAATTTATTTATTTATAAAACAAAACTCTGACTGATTAGTTACTTTCAACATTAAAAAATCGCGAAAATCAGTGATTTTTCGGGGAGTCACACTGAGACGATCCCTCAAACCGAACTTACTGTAAGCGAAATTACTTGATATTACTATAATACTGAAATATATTATTCTTCTTCCTTATTCGCTTAGACACAGCTTACGCGTATATAGCCGAATCATATTACCTTATGTAAATAAGTATTCTTTCTTAGAACATTTTTATACTTTTAATGATTTTAATTTATATTTTAGTTTCTCGCTTTTAATGCTCTTCTCTTTACTTTAATTGAATACATTTTATAAAATTTCTTTTAGTTTCTTATTCACTACAGCTGTTTGATACATTAATGCAAAGACCGGTCTCTTCATATCAATTCTTCTTCGCCCATGAGCTTCGTGTAAAGGCATGTAGTAAACAAAAAAAGAAACAAAATAAATAAATATCGCTGAAAATGTTGTGGAATGTTGGCGTATAAACCGGCGACACCGAAACTGAATTACTCACACGCGTTTACTACAATCACCAAGAACACACTGCCATACAAACCAATATACAAACTAGTGGGGCGAATACCGGGCAAGAGTGGACTTACAACAGAGAAGCGAAAATAACAAGGGAGAATAGTGAGCTCGTTTATCGCAGCAAATATTTTTTGAATGATTTATTGTCGAAGCGCAAAGCATGCCGAGTTGTGTGAAATGAGAAGAGCAAAAGCACAAAATAACGAAAAACAAGAAAACCAACAAGAGAGACAGCGAAATGTTTGTAGCAGCGGGAAACGTGTTTGATGCTTGATTTTTGTTACAAGTTGCGCTTTAAGCTTCACAGATTTATAAATTTTTATTTGACGAAAATATTGCTTTTTGCATTTTTTAACACAGATTTCTATTTCAGCACGTATGCCAGCTACTCGATTACGAATTCGAACGACACACAGAATTTAGCGAGCGGTGGAACGATTAAACCGACACCGGCGGATAGACTAGACGGCACTGTGATTCCACCTTCTCACATGGCAAATGGGAAAATATGCATTTGCATTACACTTTACATTTGTTGACTTCTGGTATGAGTAATTCACTCACTCACTCGCTCGCTCGCTCGCGCAGTCACCATCACACATGCCGGTCAAGCGGTTTCGTTCGCGTACGTCTATGAACTAAAGCGTGACGTTGTCACAAGTTGCAATGCAACCCACCGTCGTCATAAGAGCAGCATATATGTATGTATGTATGTACACAACTCATACCCACACAACCACTGCAGTTTTATATTGTAGGCACTCCATACATATGTACATACATATATACATGGGTACACTTAAGCACTACTTCACTGGCGATTAACCAAACAACTCGAAAATGTGGGCTGATTCAATGTATGCGTGCGTGTGTGTTAATGCGCCGCGTAGAAGATGCAAAGAGACAGCGACATGCTAACAGCAGATTGGACAAAAATTCTCATTAATTTCGCAGCCACCCCACAGCGCCCGCTGAAGGCGAAATCAGTCGATATGAGCGACTCATATTCCGCACTGCAAACAATTCACATACACACACACATATACATACATAACACAGAAATGTGCGCATCGTTAATGGCAGTTGTTGCTGTAGTGGTGGCGGCGTTTTGGACTTCTTAGAGGCAATCAGTTGATTGCCGCTTTTGATGGCTGATAGCTCTGTATGTATGTAGGTTTGTATGTGTGTATGCAAGACATATTTATACCCCTAACAGAGTTTCACCCCGGGGTTTGTATATAAATGCATATATAAATGATGAGATAAGTCAGTGCAGCCACGCTCTTCTACCCGTTCCACTGTCTGTCTGGATATACGCAAACTCACCCCTTAGTTTTTGAGATCTCGATCCGAAATTTTCTTACACGTCTTTTTCGCTTAAAGATGCTGCTTACCTGCCGAATCCGCCGATATCGGACCACTATAGCATACAGCTGCCATACAACTGAACGGTCGAGATCTTAACCTTATGTGTATGGAAAACTTCTGTAGTTTACGAGATATCTTCCCGAAATTTTTACATGAGTTTTTGTCCAGGTGAACGGAACAATCTCCCAAAAAATTGTTTGGATCGAACGCCTTTAACATATAGCTGTCATACAAACTGAACGATCAAAATCATGTCCCTGAATGGAAGACTTTCGTAGTTAACGAGATATTTTCATGAAATTTGACATGGACTATTGTCCGAGCTTTCAGAACAATCTCCCAAAAATTTGCATAGATCAGACCAATATAACATTAATGTAACATTCTTATAAACTGACCGAGCAAAATAAATTTCGTGTATGGAATCTCTTCTATTTGTGAAGGGTATTAGAGCTTCGTATTTTCGTGTTTTATTTATGTGTGGCAATAACGCGTGAAGTTTGCTTTGTTATTATTTGTTGTAGTGCAGCAATTAGATTATGAGATAGACAACTTTAATTACTGACTATTTGTTGTGTCAAATCATAAAGGCTTCTACTGATGTTAGAGCGAAGTTTGAAATATTAAATATTCAACTAACCATGCAGACAAGACTATGGTAAGGGAGTGTGGAACGAATGGATTGTTTCGAGTCAAGGACGCAAACTTGAAATTCCGCTCACATAGAGTTTAATAAAAGTGTGGGGTTAAATGAGATTATGCAAAATTAGTCAGCTTAGTTTTAAGTAATTAACACTTAAAGCAACAACAACAAAACTGTTGATAAATAAATTACAGAACTATGCCACAGAAACGTACATAATATCAGACTGCCATGTCAGATGAATTGAGAAAGTGGAGAACTGAGAGCTTCCCATAACATTTGTCCTTCAACTAGATACATATATCAAATTATCCGTGTTATTTAGAGATGAGTGGTACAAATGAATCCATAGGAGATTATTTATCGACTAATATTAGAATCCAAGGCTCCTATAGGACAATAGAATAAAGGGAGAACTTTTATTAAGGGGCACACATAGTGTAACAAAAAAACCGAACTTCTATGTGGATGAAACTTAAAAACGAATTCTGCCTAGAAGGTATTGTCCGTAACATGATCCACGGTCAAAAAAAAGTTGAAAAAAAGTTGAAAGCTAAAAAGTCGAAAAATTATTACTTTTTAGCTTTCCACTTTTTATACTTATTATAGAAAACGCAAAACAGCCTAAAAAGGCAATTCGGAGGTTTAATTTTACCGATTTTTGTTGATTGAGACAAAATTAAAACAAACAAAAAATACATAATCTGCATGGGTTCCAGGGCATTAAAGGAGTACAGTAATACCACGACTACGCGGCTATCATTCAAACTACTACTGATGGACAATGCACCAGGTCATCCTCCACCAAATCTAATTAATTTCGATCCACGAGTAGAAGCTGTATTTTTGCCATCAAACACTACAAGCTTGCTACAACCAATGGACCAGGGAGACATTAAAATCGTTAAATTCTTACTACACAAAGGACCTAATATCTAGGTCCAAAATAGCATATACAAACTACTATCTCGGGGCACTGGCCTTTTGGAGAGCATGCACTAAAAATATGCCTGCCTTATAACACTGGTTGCCACAGCTGCAAGCAAGAATGTTATACGGAAATGGTTTTCCGCTTCCTCTGCGAACGCCCAGCTTTATCACAAATCAGACACTTGGAACCCATCAGAAACCAAACGTTGAATGGTTGCCCATAAAAAGCATAACAGATATAAGTAGTTCCATTGAGAGCACTAAATATTTCGGTCGCAACGATGAAACAGAATAACAGGGCTATAAGGTCTTACGACAGCGCATCAAAATGGTTCATCCAGCGCTAGTTGAGGCTTATCTACTACACAAAGGGAACATTTTCACTGTTACTTGAAGGCATGAGAGAAATCGACAAGCTTTCTGGAAGCAATTCAATGTTTTAATTACTGTATGAATTATTGGACAATCTTGAAATGAGGTTTCATAAATAACTGTGAATGGTGTCTGGATTTTCTTTATACCATTAAAACCCAAGGAAAATCAGTATCAGATCCTGAACAAATCGATAGTATAATAGAAGTGGTCGATATCGCCAAACAATTAAATTTAGAGGTCGGTCATGATAACGTTCAAGAATTGCTAGATTCACACAATCAAGAGGAGATTATAGAAATGCGTAAGCATCAGCAAGACATTGAGCAAACTGATTCGCTAGACCGACTGTAATCGGTAAATAGTAATGAGTAACAGAAGGACTCAATTCAATTGAAATTTTAGAAAAATAGATTTTAATGAAGAACGCTTTCTACTACAAAACGGGGAATAAAAAACTTACTGGTATTTTGTGTGAGAAGCAAAGCAGAACTTGTCAGGAAACATTGGTAGAATATATATGAAGCTTTCGACATCAAAATAACTTTGGTGCAGGTTACTTTTTACATAACAATATAAATTGTTTTATTATCTTACACTTTACTAAAAAAATTTGTTCAAGATTAGTGTCTTTTTTAAACTCTGGTCCCGATTAAACATACTTTATATGCACTGTTGAACCCCGACTTACGCAAATTCGACTTGCACGGCAATTGCTTGGGCCGACATGTCACATGTCCGGGGTATAACTGTACTCGCGTTTTTCGAGAGACTTGACATACAGCTGCGGTCAAATTTGCAATCCGACCGCGTACAACAAGTGCTAAAACTGAACTCTCGTGCTTTTTTCTAAGGCGAAACTGTATCAGAAATAACCAATCAATCGATCCACCATCCATACATCATCTCGTCTATTCATTTCAAGTACTAAAACTGAACCCTCGTGCTTTTTTTGTAAGACGAAACTATATCAGAAATAACCAATCAATCGATCCACCATCCATACATCATCTCGTCTATTCATTTCAAGTACTAAAACTGAACCCTCGTGCTTTTTTTGTAAGACGAAACTATATCAGAAATAACCAATCAATCGATCCATCATCCATACATCATCTCGTCTATTCATTTCTGGAGTGTGATAGCATAGAAATTCATAACGAAAAGATTGATATAAACGCTGGAATTAAGAACACCTAATAAAGTACGAGATTGTAATAGGAATACCATTAATCAGACCCATGGGCAAGTCTATCATACATAGGACATAGACTTATTCACGAAAACCTGTGACAATACCATGATTTTTTTATGTAAAATTTTTCTTTAAATGGGACTAAAATCTGACTGATAATTATCAAAATATTCAAAAAAGTTTACGATATCTAAAAACCAATATGTATTCGTATTTGAAAATACGACTGTATAAGATATATCCCTAAGACTTCACTTTGCTAATATTGAATTTAACGTTTATGATACTCAGGCAAGTAGTATAACATCTGCCGCGCGAAATATTGAGAATTCAGACAAATTTATTGAACTGCAATTCAAGTGATTCCCGGTACAAATTTTGCAACAACAACAAAGTGTCGTTCAAGAACAAGTTTGCAGCAGAGTTGAGAGCACTATACGCGCAATATTTTTGTATTCTTCGAGACTTGTTGACTATGCTGGCGTACCGAAATCACTAGACTCTTACGTCACTATGTAGAATGTCGGGCAGAAGCAATACATGAAAAAACTTAGAAGCGAAAAATAAAAACAAAAAAAACAAAAAAAAAACAAAAACTACTACCGGATTTATTTTGATGCATGCCCCCCAGTAATTTAAACATTTTCAATATTTTATCTCGTTTTTTCTTGCAATTTGCTAATTCTATTTTTCGCACACTTTTGGCGCTCGGAAAGCCAAGAAAACGAACAGAAATTGCACATAGCAAAACGAAAGACATATGTTCGTACATACGTATGCCATTTAGTGGAATCGTCACATAAATTATTCACATACTTGCCGATGAATCACCACGCCAACAGCAGCCACCAAGTCGACCCAGGCCACACATAGCAGCAACGATGGAGTTAGTAGGGCCGGCCGGGGCATTGAAGGTGCTGCTGTGCCATCAGTTGTGGAATGTTGCCACGCTGAGAGAGCCAAAGTGGCACAAGTGTTTCTGCACGTGGTGAGAAAATATTTTTATACTCTGTGTTTTAGTTGAATTTGCTGCACATTCCGACGCAGAGAGCTTGTAGTGAGAGAGTGTTTGCAGGAACACACATGTAAGTCGGCACGAAATTACAACACGATTTCCACATAGCTCGGTGTAGTGACACCAACAATTCACCATTAATTTTTGCACTAAACTAAGTTGCGATAAAATAAAATGGTCCGTAAAACTAACTTGCTCGACCAATTTAAAAACTACTCCAGACATTTTAAGGAAGAAATACTCACTTACTTACTTCAGAGAATTCCGAGCGTACGGAAAGCAAAACTTATTCATCGGTAAGCACAGGAGAGGTGAAAAAGTATTATCTGTTTCCGGATTTTGCTAATTAAAACTAAACACAATTCATAAACGTCAACTACGTTTTTGTATTGATGATTGTAGGAGAGGGAGCAGTACTACACCAAAGAGGTCTAGTTATGTTCACCCTCTAACATTTTCCTACACCTGATGATATAAATAGTAAAATATGCATATGTACATACATATATATGGACTGAGAGTGTTCATAAATTAGTAATGTGGGTCTTATTTAGATATTTAAAGCCTGAGCTAACCACAGACAGTACGTGCACTAAAGTTACATAGTTGAGCATTTCACATGCAACAGTTCGACTATATTTTTGTAAACGTTCGCTACATAAAAGTTGTGTGCTGTAAGCGTGGGTATTAAGGTGGATCGATAAAACAAAGACATTCTATTGAAAATATTATTTTTATCTTTAAAGGTATAAGATAACCAGGGGTAGATATTTGGCTGATCGATTTTCCGATTTTGCTGAAGTAAATTCAGACATAAGGCTGGTAGAATTTAAATTGGCTTGATATCAGTCCACTAGTTTGTGCTCATGGCGGCTTTTCCTCTGATCACATACAACGAGGAATACTATATGAGATAAAAATAGTAAGACTTTGTTCACCCTGAAAGTAATCCCACTTGGCCTCAATACACTTGTGTCAAGGTTTATTTCAATCTTCACAGATGTTAGCGCGAATCTGTTTTTCGAAAAAATTTAGAAATATTGGAACCAATCGTATTTTCACTTTTCTTAGGCCCAAATGATCTTTCAAAATGGTTTTCACCGATTCTTCCGATATTTCAACGATGCCAGTAACAACTCTGACTGTTAATCTTCGAATTTCAAGCACCGGTTTCTTTACTTTATTGACGAGTTGATCATCAGTAGCTGTTGATGGCCGTTCTGGATGTGGTTCGTCGTCAACTCGTTCTCGACTCTCTTTGAATATTTTGTACCAAACAAAACCACTTACCCGCGGCAAACAATTATTACCGAAAGACCTTTTCCAAAATTCTGAACATTTCGGCAACCTAAATTAGACTCCGCACACAAAATTTAATGGAACTTCTTTGTTGAATAATTTCACAGATCGTAAAAATCGCCGAATGCATTTCGTGTACTTCGGAAAGACAAGCGTATACAAAACACTAATGATTATTTTAATTTCACATTTGGCACAGATGTCACTGACAGATACCCACCTAGAAAAAAAATATATCGACGTACAGGTTTTCAAGCGAAATTTTAATTAAAAAGTCTTACAATTTTTTTTACCACAGTATTTGAATGGAGAGGAGTCGCTGAAAAAGAAGCGCAGTGAGCTTTTTAGCGGATTTATCGAAAATAAAAGGTGGAGTTTTCCATAAGGCTCGCATCGTCCGTCTTAGCTTTAGGCTATCAGACCATTGTAGTGTTTTTCTGGCAAAAGTGGCTGCTAGTAAGCTGGCAGTAGACGTACTACTACGAAGTGGAGCCTCTTTCAGGGAGATGAGCATTCATTCCGAGAGCAGAGCGTCAATACTAGTGCTGAGCTCGCTAACTGTACGCTCAAAGCGTGTCAAGGCAAATTTTTTTTTACCTAGAGAAGAACACAAGAGATTTTCTGAACTACTTCCCATTAGCAAATTTCATCTTGCCGCATTTGTAGGGATTTTCACTGGACATTGTTTAATACGAATTCATGCAGTTATGTAGGCTAAAAATCTTGATAGATGGAAGTTGTCAAAGTTGTATGGAGGAAGGTGACCAGGAGCTTTCTCCTCCATTGTTTAGCCTCGGCAAAACTGAGGTTAAAATATCTCCGCAGTCTTACCTTCTGCGAACCAGAAGTCATAGTTGAAACTGACATTAATTAGCCATCTCAACAAACTTGTGATAGGCTTCAAGTGCTTTGTCGTTTTGTGAGGGTTTTATGATCCTTTATATAGGAGTCTTAAGCACCAGAATGGACCGGGGTTCTAAGCTATCCAAGTAAAATCCCTCTTAAGAGCGATCTCTTAACCTAGTGTAACTAGTTAGTAAAAGGTCAATAGTCTACAATATCACCCTTCACCGTCCTAGTGTTATTTTTTAGCGATATCGAACTTTTCATAGTTCATATGACAAGTGAGCAAAATTATAACTTGGTTTTATTTATACTCAGGTGGGTTGAACTAGATAAACTTTTCACGAAAAAAAATGTCTAAATGTATCTAAATTTGTAAATAAACACAATCAAGTGTTTGCGTGTGTATAATAATTACTTCGTGTATGGGCAAGAGAAGCATACTTTATTAATCTTAATTTAGGCCTGACAGATCAAAATTGTGGTCCCCAGAGCAACAGCTACTTTGTGCATTTTTAACAATTTTATTGCGTTCTAAGAGGGAATTATGTGTACACGCAAATGCTTTGGGAAGTAGCAGGCAGCAGAATGCCCACATGTGCTGCGCTTATGCCACCTAACGTCCGATGGGTAATTCTGTAGGGCAAGTAACTCCCTACACCACAGCTAATCAAATATTTATATTTATGCACGAATTTACATTAACACATGCACAGGTACCGGTGGAGCATGTGAGCTCTAGGGTGTATGCGTATACGCTACGCTCCACATGCATAGCCCATATTGTATTAATGAAACTTTACGAGCTATATTTGAAGCGCTACGACAATTGTTAAGAATATTTATTATTCTAAAATACCAAGTCGTTTATGCCACGTAAGCTAGTTACAAGAAAAGTTCTCTAAAAATGTTATTTTTATGAAATACTACTGTGATCAAATTGAAAGGTGAATTTTGTCCATTTCATCTCCTTCAAAGTAATCCCTACCGCTGCAATACACTTATGCCAACGAATTTTCCAGTCATCATAGCACTTGGAAAAATCATCCGTCGTGATGGCCATTAGAGCCTTCTTCGATTCAGCTTTTATATCCTCAATTGAGTCAAAACGGTGTCCTCGGAGTGGTCACGTGAATTTGCTGAATAGCCAGAAGTTACACGAAGGTAAATCGGGAAAATGTGGCGAAATGCTCACGAATAACCAATGCATACTGCATTGGTGCATTATCGCACTTCTTTGTTCAATAAATTCAGACAAATATTGAGTAGTCAAAAAAGTATTTTCGTATTTTGTCAATATATGTCGTTGTCGTCGTACATCTCTAGTGCTACCAATCACATTGTGTTATACGAGATAGTGTTGGAAAAGTGGAATTTTAAGCTTCATTTAACGAAGAATTAAATTCGGGGAAGTATATTTTGAAATTTTTCTATAAAAAAGAGAATAATGCCACGCAAGCTACCAATGAAAATTGTGAAGTTTACTGAGACGATACTGTATCAATTCGTGTAGCAAAATGGTTCGCTTTCTTCCGTTCTTGAAATTTCGATTTACACTGATGAAAGTTTTACACTGATGGAAAAGTGCCAAAAAGTGGTCAACCAAAATGGAACATATTTGTTTAATTATTTCTTAATATAAATATTAGAAAAAACAATAAGTTGAAATTTGATTAGAAATACGAAAAGACTTTTTTGACTCTCAATATACAGCAGTTAGATATACTTTAGCATCATTTAAGTGAAACACAGCGTATACCTACTTATGCATAGATATGTGCTATTACATATGTATTCATGCGTTTACCCAATGACTATAATGGAAAAAGTTTTCAACTTAACAGCAACGTGTGGAACGCATTGCGTGTTGTTGGAAAAATTTATAGAAAATCGAACCAGATAAGACATATTGTAAGCTATGATATTTGTGCATGCCAAATAAGAATGTGTGGGCAAACGAAGGATGCTACTTCTCGACAGAGAGAGTCCACTAAAACACCAGTGGTTTTAGCATCAGTTACGAAGTAGTGTAAAAAGGAGAAGTCGACTAGAAACTCAGAAAAAATAAGCAAATACTTAGCAAATTCAATTTAGATTTAACTTAAAATACTACTAACTCAATAAAACGCTATTCATTTCATCTTTGCTCACTTCTTTTGTATTAATGAAAAGAAATTGATCCGATTCTAATTAGATCACTATAACCTTATTAGCATTACTTGTAACCTCACCCAGTTCAATTTTATGCTGGATAACTGAAATTGATAATGTGGTGGACCATTTCCAAGCACGAAGTAGTTATTTCTAGTAGTTTATATGATGTTTGACATTTGTTTATGCTCTTGCGTGCAGCTTTTGGTAATGAAGTAGTCATTTCCGAATGTGCGTGTATTCCTCTCTGTATCTTAATATGTTAAGCATTTGAATGTTCCAAATTTGTTCAAAAGTATACAAAGTAAAACAGCAAAAATATTATAATAATACTAATAATAATGCAGACTTTTCGGCTAAATCTCTCGACAGGTAGTGTTAAAGTAAAATAGATAAAACAAGTAAGGAAAGACTCACATCGGGTGCAACCGAACATTTCCTACTCTTGTAACTCGCAAGAATCAAAGCGTCGAAAATTATTTCAGGCGCTGGTGAAACCTCGCATTAAAGAATGTTGCGAAAGAATTCAACATTCATTATTCCAAAACATTGTGAGTAAGTTACAATCAAATTTTAAATATTCCTGATTCATTTAAGGTCATTCAATTATACTTAGTATTATTGCCATATTTTAGTTCGCGTCAGCTAAAATTATATTAAAAATATCTTTAAATAATGTATGCTACAGGGTCCGGCATTTGAAGTGTAACCAACTTCAGACCGTTCGCGCAGCTGTCACACTGAAATCAGCTGTTTATAAATTTGCCGAATGACAGTCCGGAGTATTGTTCGCAAGTGTACAAAAAGTGATCAGCGGTGGAATTCAAACGAAATAGTGTGATTGCTTTATATTTACTAAAATCACAGCAAATTGTTCGTACATTTATTGACACTAAAATATTACACACTTTTACCAACTTAAACGGACCGCAGCATTAAAATTGAAAAATGAGCTCAAGGTCAAACCTTACAAGCAAAGGCCCATGATCTCAAGAAGCAGCAACAAGTAACGGACTGTTTGGCCCGAAAGGGGTCAAATTCCGAACATTTATTTTGAGCAATTTAAACTCAAAACTATAGGGTTTACTTGACCGTATTCGCAATAATATATTTTAAAGCAATTTTATGTATACACTGGCGACAATGAAAAGCGCACCACTGGCAACACTGTCATTCAAGTTAAAAGGTGGGGAGTTTACTGGTTCATTTGCAAAGCAATAAAAGGGATATTCAACGTTGAAATATTGTTGATGTGTTGACAGCAAATGTAAGTCATTCACGTGTGATCTTTTATTATAATTGAGTAGTGTTTATAAAAATGAAGAAATGGGCCGCGATAAAAAAGTTGCTATTGATGCGTTGTTGAAGGAAGGTAAAGGCCTTTCTTATAGGATCATTGCTAAAAGGAAGGGATGCTCACATTCAACTGTGGTACGTTTTTTGCAAAAAAAATGATGCTTTAAAGGATCTGGAAAGAAAAAAAAGCTTTTCGATTTGTATGCCGGAAAGTGAAAGAATCAAATGGAATTTATACTTTTGTTATATGAGAAATAGGCGTGGTTGTAGTTCGTTCAGTTTCACAATGTAACATAGGAATGTTAAAATAATGTAATGTACCGAATTTGGTTAACATCGGTCGACCAGGTCCCTAGATATGTGATTTCGACTAAAAGTGATCCATCCCGGGGGTAAAATTTAATATATCTGCAGCTTCTGGTTATTGCTTTAAGACGCTTTTAGTAGATTTTAACAGTACCGTTATATGTGGAGTGAGATTAGAATTTCAATAAAATGAAGTTAAACTTTGAAATCGTTGAAATCCCTTATAAGGGATATCGCGTCTGAGCGAGTTAAGTGATGTCAAATAAGAACACATATCAATTTTCAGTTTTTTATTTTAAGCGGTTGATTTTCGCGTTCGAGAGGGTAAGGCCAAGGTCTAGACCAACTCCAATCATGTTCAACGCTCAACCATCAATATTTTAAGGTTTGTTAGAATAACGGAACTTATTATGGCAGGTGTGCCTATATGAAATGAGCATTAAGATACAAATGTGTTGGTAGGAAACTTTTTTGTGAACGAGCCTTAATTTCTTCTGTTTGGTTGTCATGTCATTTCTCAAACAGTAGGGTGTTTTTTTTTTTTTTTTTTAATTATTAATTTTTTTCAGTCCCGTATGGTATTTTCATAGATTTCTTATTACATACCATCTATGAAAATTCTATAAAGCCTTACTTAAAAAGCTGAATATCTCGAGAAGTATTAATGATAGCGATTTTGACCTCGGATCTTTTTTGGAGCAAATAAAATTTCCTACAAGTTTGTGATGAACATTTTTTCTATAGCTCTTGTCATTTACGAGATATATAAAAACAAAATGCGAATTTCATGAAAAAATCAGGTTTAGAGCCCCGTACCACCTCGCCGGTGTGAGTTACGACTTTGTTGCACTGGGAACTTTTGTAGAGTGAACAATTCTGAGAAACATGCGTCTAAAGTCAAAGCGATGCCATAAAATACCTCTGATCTGTAGGAATTTAAAGAAAAAAAATCACGATTGTAGTGTATTTTCAATGGAAAATTTTTACATGCCTTGGTCCAGTTCTTAATGTTAATATTAAGGACTAAAATTTTCAGAGAATTTTTTTAAGAAAATTCGTGAGAGACTGAAAAAAATTATTAGTTCAAAAACAAAAAACACCCTAATCAAACACATTCAATAACCTTACAGTCATTGAACAAACAACATATTTTTTTTTTTTCATTTTGTAGAAAATGCCAAATTTTGTACCGAAAAGTGATGATTTGTAGAAAGCATTAATTTGTAGAAAATATTAACTGCTACAGAATCGCATCGAATGTTTGTCGAGGCGTATGGTAATCATGTTCTAACAGAAGCAACATGCAAAAGATGATTTCAACGTTTCAGAGATAACATTTTTTACGTAAGAAATAAAGAACGTGGAAGACCCACAAAAAATCTTGATGAACATGATACTTTGAGTCAAAAGCAAATGCAACCATGCTAAATGTGCAACAACAAATCATTTTAGACCATTTTAGAAAAACTGTGGGAAATATCCAAGAGTACGGAAAATGGGTGCCACGTGAACTGAATGAAAGACAAATGGAAAACCGAAAAACTGTTGTAAAATGTTGCTTCAAAGGCACGAAATGAAATCAGTTTTGCCTCGAATTGGCACTGGCTATGCAAATTGGATCTATTTCAAGAATCCTAAACGGAGAAAATCATGTGTTAATACGGAACAGCCCTCAACATCGACTGCAAAAACAAATCGATTCGGTAAGAAGACAATGCTCTGTGTTTGGTGGGATCAGAAGGTGATGAGCTTCTAAATTATGTTAATACTCATCGCTGCAGACAACAAATAATCGGTCAAAATTAATTATTTGTTGTCTGCAGCCTTTATCGATAAACGACCAGAATAGACCAGAAGAAACGGTAATTATTACACGACAATGTAACTGCACACAAAGCAAAATCGGTTCACGATACAATCAAAGTACTTGGCTTTGTTTTCATTGATGGGACACGCAGTGGCTGAGCAGCACTACGATGCCCACGCAGAAGTGGAAAATTGGGTTTCTGATTGATTTGCTTCAAAAGACAAATATTTCTAATAGTATGGTAGCCACAAATTGCCAGAAGGATAGTCAAAATGTGTAAAATCAATGGTCATTAGATATTATTAAGAGAAACAGATGTACTCTAAGTTCCAATAGGGACAGATATCCTCCGATACCATCAACAATATATAAAGTCAACAGATGTTTGAAATTACGGATATTAGTTATATGGGGGCTAGGGCAAGGTTTCGCCCGATTTAAGGAAGAATGCCACGCAAGCCCCCAATGAAATTTGTAAAGTTTACGGAGACGATGCTGTATCAGTTCGTGTAGAACAACAGTGGTTCGGTTGCTTCTGTTTTTGAAATTTCGAAATTTCAGTTTACACTGATGAAATAATGTCCCCAGTGGAAAAATGACAAAAATTGGTTGACCAAATGGTACATATTTGTTTGTAAATTTATTAGTTTAAATATTAAATAATAAGTCGAAGTTTGATTAGAAATACAAAAAGAATTTTTCTACTACCCAGTATATCTCACCCTTAACCGATTTTTTCAGTAAAAAGTCGGCCGTATGCTCTGGAATTATTATTTCTGGTAATTGGGGGCTTGAGTAGTTATCGTTCGATTTGACAATTTTTAGACTGCAGATGGCATACTTTAGAGAGTTAAGTTTTAAAGTTGTGTTATATGCGAAAAAGGCATTTTCTCTTTCTTCACAACACTTTTTTGGCATACTGTGTATAAGCCCTAAGCCAAAAGAATTAGAAGCTTCTTAGTTTTTAGATACAGTAACATGGAAAATCGAGTCAAACACAAAATATTTCATACAGGACCCTGGTTTTTGATCGTTCAATCTGTAGATCAGATATATCTCCGAACTGAACAAATTCATCGGAGATTGTAGCGATGCTTTATTGAGTAATCTGTGTCTCGTCGCATGGAAAAGGTTCGTGAAAATATCTCCTCAAATAATACGTTTACCAACCATGATCGTTCAGTTTGCATGGCAGCTATGTATATGCTACAGTGAACCAATATCGGCTGTTTCTTGAAAATATCTATCAAATAATAAGTTTCCCAACCATGATCGTTCAGCTATATGATACAGTGAACCAATATCGGCTGTTTCTTGAGGAGAAAAAGACAACTGCAAAATTTCAGAGCGATATCGAAAAAAATGGAAGACTAGTTCAATCTACTGAGCTCGTCAGGCTGATCATTTATATATCTCATATATATGTATATATATATATATATATATATATATGTAGGGTTTTCAACGTTTTCTTCTGGGTATTAGGGTTTTCAACGTTTTCTTTTGAGTATTACAACCTTCGTGTCAGCCTTAACAACAGGGTGTATTTCGTGTTATAAAAATATATCATGAAGCAGTATCAGTTGAGCAACGTAAACAATAACAGCAATAACTGTCATTTGCACTTTAAAAATTAATTGAAAAGCTCTTTAATTCGTGCGCTAAATAAGGAGGAGTGAAAAACATTTGGAAATTCCAAATGGCATCGCAAATATTTAAAATGCAAATATGTAAATTTCCACAACTTCCGGCGCTTTTAAATTGACGAGAGCAATAAATAAACGGGCGTAAAGTGAGCGAATTGTTGCATTTAAATTCCAAAGTCAATAAAGTATTGAAATTACGGTTATACAAGCCGAAAGTATACGCGACTGCGAACATTATGTGTAACAAGTAAGCCGAAGTCGTCAATTATCGTAATTATACGATGATTGATTCGTATCACTTTCAAAGCGCTTCATACGAGACATGGTTCTATCTAGTCAGAATGATGCGCTGATTACAACCACCTAGTAGAGTTACCACACAATAGGACAGCTTTATGCCTGTAGAATAGGGTAATACCCGACCGAATAAACTTAGTCATTTGCTAGCCGATGAATCGGTAAATGATTTAGCAGACTTATCGCAATGTCTCGACAGTTTCCTCGAGCTCTCACAAAAGCTGAGTTTTGAAATCATACTTTTCAGCTGAAAATATCTTATATCGAAGTAATTTTATTTTTAATTATCGATTAAATTTAGATTTCCTTGATCCCTTTGTTGGGCATACTTATTAGTTTGAAAGCTTCCGGTTACTTTTCGAACACACTATACTACAATTTTACTTCATCCGTTACACCAAATAGCACATTGTTGGTGCACTTGCACTTCATATGCATAAATAGCGTATATAAGTATAGGCGCATATGCAAATTATTGGAAGAGAATCCATTAGACAAATGTTTACTCAAGTGCACAGGCAACCGAACATGACGATTAAACAAATAATGGAGTTGCTGCGAGTGCGCCGCGTTAAATTGCAGTTTTCAATTTGTTTACACTCCGGCTATTAGTGAAGTCTCCAAGCTCGAGCAGACTGCCGCGGAGCACAGTCGGTGTTTATTTGGCTTCTTACTTTTTCAACCGCCCTTTAGCTTTGCTCCACTTGTCTATTTTGTTTGCCTTCAGTGCTGCGCTGTAGTCTTCTTTACGCCGCCTGACATTGCCTCCAGTGTTGTTTGCTTTAATTGGCCGCCAAAAGCGGGTTACTCTAATTGTTTTTGTTCAGCGGATTTGTTGGCACATCCTCCATCTAAACATTTAATTTGTAGAATTTTAAACTACTTCGTTTGCTTACTTTGGAAGTACTTGTAGAGACTGGTTTCTTCGCACCGAAGAAATAGCACGAATATAGCATGAATCGTGTATCTATTTAACGCGATTTTAATATTAAAGACACATGAACTTTATTGATTTGGATTCCATTTTTATTTTCCTATATATTCAAGTGGAGAGTTACATAAATGTATATACAAAGTTTTTAGACTTCTCTTGGAACATAATAATAGAAACTCAGAGAGTTTCGTGCCCGAAGCTTGAAGAGAATTTCAACATATGAATACGAAAACCTTCCGGTACAGTTGTGCCGCATTGTTTCAATGATAGACAACTCATCTTCCCGGTAACGCCTCAAATGTTGTGGTTTTGACCTATGTGTCCCTGAAAAAGGCATAAAACAACTGGTACGATGAGGAGTGTCGCATCGCAGTAGACAGAAAACAGACTGCCTAACTCGCAACGTTACAATCGACCACATCACGTGCGGAATGGGATAGATACCGAGAGAGAGAGGAAATGCGTGAGTACGAGGAGCTTGACAAGCTGGCCGACAGGGGTACGATCAGATGTGGCGACAAACCGAAGGTTTCAAGACCGAAGCATACTCTTCGTCGATTTCAAAGCTGCTTTTGACAGCACAAAACTAACATGGCTGTGTAAACTGCTGTTAAGCAATACCAATAGCTTCGTCAGGATCTCCCCGCTCACGGACCTCGTCGAGCTTGGCTCCCACGTTCCTGTTGACAGTCATAACTTCGAAGTCGTAGATAATTTTGTCTATCTTGGAACCAGCATTATCATCAACAACAGCGCCAGCCTCGGAATTCAACACAGAATAACTCCTGCCAATAGGTGCTACTTCGGACTGATTAGGCAATTGAGAAGTCAAGTTCTCTTATATGCTGCAGGGGCATGGACGATGACAACATCTGATGAGTCGACGTTACGAGTTTTCGAGAGAAATATACTTTGCGCCTTGGCCATGGCGAATATCGCATTAGATGGAACGATGAGCTGTGCGAAATATACGACGACAATGACATAGTTCAGCGAATTAAGAGACAGCGGCTAGCTATGTCATGTCGTCTGAATGGATGAAAATATTCCAGCTCTGAGAGTATTCAACGCAGTACCCGCCGGGGGAAGGAGAGGAAGACCTCCACTTCGTTGGAAAGACCAGGTGGAAAAGAACCTAAGTACACTTGAAATCTCCAATTGGCACCAAACAGCGAAAGGAAAGACCGACTGGCGCGCCGTTGTAAACTCGGCTATAGCCGCGTAAGCGGTGTCTACGCCAGTGAAAAAGAGAAAATTATTTATGAACAATAAATAAAAAATGCATCCAAATAAAATCAGGGATAAAGATGCTACTTGATTGGTTGATATTGTCGTGGAAAACAAGAAATCGTGAATCCGTTGCTGCACATTAAAGCATTCGAATATGCCGCCTTCGGTATTCAAATCATAAAGGGAAGTCTCTTAGTTCAGTGTGGCTTATTTTCGTACCCGCGAAGGTAAAAAAATATATGACTGAAGCTTACTTAACGACAAAAAACGAAAGGTACAAGGCAAGCAATGGTCTAGTGGCTTCAATTCCTATATTTGAAGGAGTCTAGGCCACAGTTTTTCTTCGAACAACATCAACATGTAGGGAAGGTCTTTGTTGATCTGCAATAACGCTAAATTTGGTAGAAAATTTTCACGAATTTTGAACTTTGCTTGGGTGTGAGTCTTTGCAGCATAAGGTTCCAAAGTATACTAAACATAAATGTCAGCCGGATGTATTTATTACGAAAGTTGGTTTAACATACTTGTATATCATTCTAAGAAAGAAATTATATAAACCTAACGAAAGCTTCCTTCAACTCAAAACCTGAAAATTTATTTTTGTCTATTCGCGTAAGGTAATTCAACGCAGTGTCGCTTCGGCAACAAGTGTTTGCGCTTAAAAGATACGTGTGGTTGCACAGACTGCTTTAATGCAATTAAAATTTATGCGTCACAGTCATGCAAAATTAATCCAGCAAACTGTACGAAATTCCACCGAGAGTTAAGCACAAAGCTTAAGCATTCACATGAGTTAAGCCAGAGAATGGCTGTTGACAGCAATGACAGTGTCAGTTTGCGATATAGAAACCCGTGAATATGCATGTAAGTACATACATACATACATACATATATAGTGAAGGGACAAGCAGCTAGATAAATTTTGCAATAATTGCATAGGTATATATAGTACGTCACAGATTTCTATAATTATTTTATATAGTTGAAAAACTCCGAATAGTTTTCTGAGGTAGGACCAAAAAATGCGAAAGCCGAGATACCAATATTCGAAGCTCAGTGAAGGCAACACATGTGGTACTATTTAGTAATGTAATGTTTACCGATCCAGCGTCCATAGGAAGAACGTCTTAAATATGAATGAAATATAAAAAAAATTGGAAAAATCAGCGAAAGATGTGCGTGTAAAAAAATCCATCACAATAACTAGTCGAATATTCATGAAATTCTGTAAAGAACTGGAGAGCAATAACTGCAACGCAACCAGCATTCATTATTGAATAATATTCGACCTAATAGACAACGTTTTGCACGCAATGAAGATAATATAGCAGCCATAGCTGAGAGTATACATGAAGAACGTGGAGAGTCGATTCAGCGCCGTTCGCACCAACTCGAACTGTATGTAACAACCTGGCGCATTTTACGTCGAGATCTTAAATTGAAAGCTTAGAAAATACAGCTTGTGCAAGAACTGAAGCCGCTCGACCTTCCCAAGTGACATCGCTTCGCTCTATGAGCTCTTAAAAAGTTGCAAGAAGATCCGACGTTGTCGAGCCAAATTTTGTTCAGCGATGATGCACATTTCCAGCTCGAAGGAAATGTAAACAAGCAAAACTGCCGCATGTAGGACGAAGAGCAACCTGAAGAGACTCAAGAGCTGGCAATGCATCCAAAAAACAACGGTTTGGTGTGGTTTGTGGGCTGCTGAAATCATCACTTCGGTGAGCAGATAATTTCACGTTTTTGGCTGGTCGACTGGCCACCAAGCTCATGTGATATCACATTGTTAGACTTTTTCCTGTCGGGATATGTAAAGTCTAAAGCCTATGCAGACAATCCTGCTTTGATTCAGATTTTGGAGCAAAACATCATACGTATCTTTCGCCAGTTACCAATCAAAATACTCGAAAGAGTCATTGAAATTTGCACTCAACGGATGGACCATCCGATACGTCGCCGAATGTTCTTCCGACTGATACTAAATACTTCCCATTAAGTTTTCAGTTTCTGTATTTTTTCTTAAAAAAAAAGTAGGGAACCTCGAAATGGACCACCCATTATAACTACAGACACAAATAAAAATATACAAAATTTTCTGGTTATTATGAATTTCAGGCGTGGTAATAAATATTGAAGAAAAACGCCAAATGGAAATCATCATAAATGTAGACACGCACACCTGACACGAACTGGATGGAAGCAAGTCTGATAATCATGCGCACATTTCCCGCGATATCCTGTCATAAGGAATTATAGTATTACTGAGCTCAATGATGCTGGGAACACTGGATGTGCTGCAATTGTTTACGCGCCGCTGTTCGCGTGTAATGCTGCAATGAAAATTTAATTGCATGCAACATCATCATGCCACAGCGAAGAGTCAAACGAGCGGCTCAATGCCAATGGAAGGGGTAATTAAATATCGCACATTGACAAATGAGCAACAACTGACAGCCGCACAAAGTGTCGCAGGGCATGTTGGCGATAACTTTTGAGAGCCAGCAACAACAACAGCTACAGTTACAGCAAATGCAAAAACAATGTGACCAAAATGTTGTATGCATTACAAGTGGCAGACACACTTTATAGTTTCATAGGCATGTAGATGATGTATGGCGAGCGTGTGTTTGGATGTATGTGTGTGCATCAGTCGTAAAAGTGCCAAACCGCGCAAACGGGTAATAATTCGTGGAATATGGCGAAAACATACACGTCGACTATAAAGTTATAACACGAAAAAGATATTAAGAAATTAAACGCGACAATTTTTACTTTCGCAGAAAACGATTTTTTTCTTTGGTCAACAAATTGCGCCATTAAATTCATACATTTGTTAGCTAACGCACTAACGAGTTACTTTAATAGCCAATAAAGTTGTCATCATGCCAATTTTCAACTGTCACGTTGCTTTTTAGACGCTTGAAAACTTAAAAAGCAAGACAGCGAACTCACACCGATACAGAAGTATGCACGTGTGTATGTATGCTGGCTCTATAAGTCTGATAAATTAATCTATGTGAAGAGTTTGCAGCTGCATCACATATAAATAAATCAATTAACACTTTAATCAATAGACAAAAAGTATGAAGAGACATATATAAATTACTTCGAAACATAAAAATGTAAGCCATAAGAGGTCATGCCAGTTCCAAACAGATTTCATTACAAAGCCATCGATAGCAATGAGATAGTGCAGCCAAAAGTACGGCTGTCACCCGAAAACGTGATCAACATTGGAAAACCCATGCCTTGGCTGTACGACAATCTAGGCAGGAGCATGGCAAGGAAAACGCGATAGAAACTCCATCTTCTTCTTTTTATCTTTATTGGCGTAGATACCGCTTATGCGATTATAGCCGAGTTTGCAACGGCCCGTCAATCATGCTGGAGATTACAAGTGCAGCCTGGTCCTTCCACACCCGGTCGTTCCAACGGAGTAGAGATTTCCTAGCCAGCGTTGACGTTGTTTCGCTGAAAACTCGTGTAGTGTTCTGTCTTTCCTCGTCGAGAGAAGACTTTACTTCTCTATTGCTTACTCAATCCGAAGTAACACCTGTTAGCAAGAGTAATTCTGCATTAAATTTCGAGGCTGACGTTGTTGTTACGGTTAATGCTACGACTTCAAAGTTATGACTGTCAATAGTGAAACTTCCGGATGTCCTAGGCATATTTGTTGACTTCAAGGGGGGACTTTAGTACGTAAACTAGGATCGAGTGATGCAACAGCTGGAGGAGCTTGGCTGTCCGGAAATTACTCTTTGCCATCTTTGACGAAGTAAGTTATTGGCCAGAAATACCTCTCTAATCGGCATGAATGTGAGGTTCCATCTGTGGTCCATATATTTGGAACCTTATGACGGACTCTCTGCTTGGGCAGCTCGAGCCATTTTATAAGTGTTGTGCGTATCCGAACGACCTTCTTCTTTTGGCCGAAGAGCGCTCAACCAGCTTATTCGGAGGGCCCTTCGGGGAGTATCGTGGTGGTTGTGGTTAGAACCCGAATACAGGAAGAACTGACATTTTCAACGTGATCAGGTGTGCCAGGGAATATTTCGTCATGTCCTACCCTCTGAATGCAAGTAGAGCACAGCAGGGAAGACGATCTACCTGGGTAAAAAACTGCAAAAGTAATGTATAAAACGGTAGTTTGGAAATGTTTATAAGTACTGGTACTCGATAGAAAGAACTGCAGGTAGTACATGATTGGAATAACCGTTCGTCATAGTTTAAGGACGGCACACGTCGGCTGAATGTGGATGACATATCCATAAAACTGCAAAAAATGTCAATACCAAGACACTAACAAAATAATGGAGCATAGGCAAGGCTTCACTTCAAGGATTTTGGGACTCCACAGTATGAGATACTGGAAGTGGTATCAATAGTGAGGCCACAGAGTCTATTGGAATTCGCGTCAAGCGCAAGTATCTTATAGGATAAGTGTTATTCATGGATGTCGTCATCTAGTATCGCATAGGACGAAACTGGTTTATCAGTTGTTAACTATCTTACCAGACTAACCTAACCTAGTTGGCTCGCACGATGGCAAGAGTTCCTTACAGTGAAGCAATTACGTAAACTTCATATAACAGTTTTCCATTTGCTTCTCCGCTGATAAGAAAAAAATAAGGGAAAATATGTGTTACAATACAGTACAAGCTTATCTTTCCAGTAGAAATGTCAAGATGTCAATATAAAACAAGAAAGTTATAACTTTTCTAAATTACTTTTGAAATTGTTATATTCGACGCTTTCATATAAAGATTGATTTAAAACTCCACTGTTTCGTAACCATGTCAGATAACAAGAAAATGGGAAAACAACAACTTTGTTGTGGCACAGCATTAATATTGCAGTACAAATAGAGGCAAGAACTGCAAAATAGGCACAGTCGCTTTTTGTAACTACTTCCAACTTAGACTCATTGTAGAAAGTACAGATTAAACTTCAAAGACAAAAAATTCTAGAAATGTTCTGGAACAAGTTCATCTTTGTATACAACATACTCTGCTCTGCCATGCTGATCAACGCTTCATTTGCCATAGCGGGGTGTGGGTTATCCAAAATTGATAACTCGCCTTATTCTGGGCAGGAACTAAACAAGGACACATTCTACGAACTATTATTTCCCCTTACGAAGGCAACCACCAAAAAACCTAGAAAAGAGAAACGAAAGCAGAAAGAAAAGCAGAAAGAAAAGCGAAAGGAGAGGTTGAAGTAAACTTGGGAAATTCAGAAAGTGGACCGAAGGGAAATTTTTCTATACAAGGTAGAAGCGATAACAGTAGTTACCTTATACAAGGCCATGGAAGTATAAACCGTAATAACGGTACTAACCGTTGGGAAGGCGGTTTTATAGGAAGCTGGTTTTAGTTAGAAGAACGGGAAAAAAATTAATTGTAACAAAAATTAGAGTTTTTCGAAATAATATTAAATTATAATATAATATAAAATTTAAATACAGTCGCAAAAAAAACTCAAACACAATAAAATGCTTTTTAGTTTAGTTGTTTAATCAGTTAATTAGTTGATCCCTAACATGTTGGTTCCCACGCAGAAGTCGTGTGATTTCAAAACACATTAACTCTCCACTTTTCCATAATGAGAAATTTTATCCTTAATGGTCTCAACTATGGACGTTCATATGTATGTTTATGGTGAGTCCTTCGCAACTGTCAGATTGTAGCGACAGACGTAGAAGCTTTTAGCGGTCCGGCGCCTATATGTCATGGAAGTTTCATAACTCCAATGCAAATATGACAACCCCAGTGGGAAATTGGAGATACAATTTTGTGAACTAAAGTGTTGCGGATCCTGGACATAGTATCGAAGAAATATGTTTTGGGCACTTCTATGCAAAACTTTTTCATTTGACTAGAAGTCTTCAAGAAGATCAACATGAGGTATTGTCCAAGGCAATGACTGCAATCTCCGACCAAATTGTTCAGCAGGTTTCCTTGCGGGTATTCAGTTCGATAATTCTGAGTTTCTGACTACCATAAATCAACAATCTTAGATTTTCGATCATACACCCATTAATTTGTGTTTGCATTGACTAATGAAACCGAATAATGGTGTTCATTTATACACATGCATACCCTGATATGGTTACCTATAAAACCTCATAAAAAAATTGTGATAAAAAATGTCAAAAACTGAGATTAGTTTGCGGACATGCCTAAATTGTCCTATCCATTCATATGGATGATCTGGCCCTAATTTTCTATTATCTTGAGAGTTGTATTTCTGTATGTCTGTATCTCCGTTAAGGATAATGGAGTCATGTGTAGAAGTTCACACAAGTGAAGAAAGTTCACTGAGTGTCATTCACTTGGTAGTGGCCAGACACGATTCTTTTACATAAGGCTCAAACAGCTCACGACTTTCGGTCTTAGACCAAGTATTATCCTCTGGATAGCCAAAGAACAATCGTTTAAAGACGAGCTAACTTGAGAAGGCGAACCATCTCTACTCAGGGTTGTGCGCTGGGTTTGCGACCCGCCATATAAAAAACGATCAAAATGAAAAGAAGAAAATAGCCTAGGACGAGAAAATAACAAAAGCTCCGGCAGGATCGCGAAGGAGGTTTCACTTAAGACAACTCATTTTTGTGCGACTTTTTCAATCTACTCTTGTAGAAAAAAATTTGAGCTGCAGAACTTAATATGTATAGAAAGTACTATCGTCTATAAGAGTGTACAGCTGCTGGCTTACGAAGATGATATTGATATCATTGACAACTGGTTCCTCCAGCAACAACTGAAATACTAACTTCGAGGTCGTAGATAATTTTGTCCTATTATCTATATTATCTATTGTTCCTCCAAAGGAAAAGAAGCAAATGGATCCGGTAGTTAACGAGACAAGACGAAATACTAACTTCGAGGTCGTAGATAATTTTGTCTATCTATTAAGATCAACAACAATGTCAGTCTCAAAATCCAACGCGGAATAACTCTTGCCAACAGGTGCTACTTCGGACTGAGTAGGCAATGGAGAAGTAAAGTCATCTCTCGTTGAACAAAAAACAAACTCTATAAGTCACTCAATATTCCCATCTTGCTATATGGTGCATGGACGATGACAACATCTGATGAGTCAGCGTTACGAGAAATGTTGCAAGGAAGATTTATAGTCCTTTGCTCATTGGCAACGGCGAATACCGCAGTAGATGGAACGATGAGCTGTACGAAATATACGACGACAATGACATAGTGCAGCGAATTAAGAGACACAGGCTTAACTGGCTAGCTCATGTTGTCCGAATTGACGAAATCACCTCGGCGCTGAAAGTATTCGGGGAAGCAGAAGAAGAGGAAGACCTCCACTACGTTTAAAAGATCAGGTGGAGAAGGACCTGCTTTCGCTTGGGATCCCCAATTGGCGCTAAGCAACGAAATGAAAGAACGCGCTGTTATAAACTCGTCTATAATCGCGTAAGCGGTGTCTAAGCCAATAAAGAAGAAGAAGAAGTATATCCGTTAAGCAGCTATTCAGTTTTCACTTTCCTGCAGGGTTGCACCATGTGTATTTTTATTTGCCATGGCAAGTTGCCGGACATTGTCCTGCTTCCAGCTTCCCCTACAGGTTGACAAGTGTATTGGCGTGGGCAGTGTGAGTTGTTTATGTCCAGGCGTGCAAGTAAATGGAACTTTGTTCATTTGTATGCGGCAGCATCAATTTAATGTTGTCAATGTTTACAATGTTGCCGTCATGGTCGCACCAAAACGGACGCTCGCCAAAGCAAATTTCCGTCTCATCACTGGGGACTGTGTGTGTGTGTGTGTAAAGCGTTACAGGGGTTCCTGCAAAATTGCGGTGATAATGATAACGTTCGTTCGTTGCCCATCGATTGTCCGTTGTTTTTGCTTTGCGGTGACAATGTTTATTAGTTTCATGACTTCACAATTGCTAGCATGGCCATTCAGCTTTGTTGTAGCCAAGCGTGGGCATTGTTGTAATTGTCGTCATCATTACTTTGAAATTGGCGCCACCGCCGTCATTGTTGTTGTTGCATTTGTATGTTAACGTTTTTGCTCCGACGAGCATGTGTGCCAACAATTTGTCACATTGCACTAATATTTGTTTTTGTAATTAGTTAACCGTTAGCTCGTAATCGTCATGTAATTGCTACTACATTAAGTTTTTGCCTTTGCATTGTCGGTTGCGAAATTGATATTGGCATATTTGAATTCATAAAACATTGCTTTCTGTGACACATTGGGCGCGAGACATTTGCATTACTTTATCGTTTTGGTAATGGTTTACATTAAATACTGTCAGAGTTGTTTAGCGATGCATATTTAATTAATTATACACTGAAGAAGAAGTGAAAATATATGTAAATGATCGCTGGGACGAGCTGAGTATAATACTGTGAGCATAAAATGTAAGACTTTTTAATTTAAATTTTTCGGTGAAATTATTCAACAAAGAAGTTCCATTAAATTTTGTGTGCGGAATCAAATTTCTGGTGTCAAAACTTTCAGAACGTTGGAAATGGCCTTCGGTGATAAATTTTTGTCGCGAGCAAGTCTTCTTGATTGGTACAAATTATTCAAGGAGGGTCAAGAACGCGTTGGCGACAAACCACGTCCAGGACGGCCATCAACATCAACTGATGATCAACTTGTCAATAAAATAAAGGGATTGGTTCTCGAAAATTAAGAGATCTTACTGGCATCCTTGAAATATCAGAAGGATCAGTGAAACCCATTTTTAAAGATCGTTTGGGCCTAGGCAAAGTTGAAGCACGATTGGTTCCAAAATCCACTGTGAATTTTTTCGCTCACGTAATGGGCCGACAACTGAAACAATGTTTTTCGCTAAATTTTCAACTATCGTGACGCCAACTAACGTATTAACTGATTAGCTGGCGATGAGCTATTCAATTCAGCAAACTCAAACGACCGCTGCGAAGAAATCGTTTTGAGTCAATTGAAGAAGAAGATTAAGCGTGAATCGTTACGAACATTGAAGGCTATTCCGAAAATTGAATTTAATAAATGTTTCGGGGGGTATTACTTTGAGGGAGACGATATACAGAGATTTTGAAGAACAATTAAGAATTTTCAAATTATAAACAAAGACTTCCTGTCATAGTAGTATTTCTAACAAAACTTGATTCTTTATCATAGGCGTATACAGAAATACATACTCACATTATCCAGTTATCATTCATCATTTTTACAGCAAACTTAAATTTTGGAAACTAAAACACTTACCTGCAAAGATAAAGAAAAATAAAAGCATTATTTGGTATTGTTTAAAAGCTGAGTATACAGTTGAAGATGGAAATTCCTAATACTAAATTAATATTTTTCAAAAATTATATTTTTTTATTCAAAGTAGTTTTCTTGTGCTTCAATACAGCGTATTGCCTGGTCAAGTAGCATTTCAAATGAGTGTTTAAGGTCATTTTTCGGAATGCTCTTGAAAATATCGGTAGTCGCCGATGTTTTCCAAATAGATAAAAATCACAGGGTGCCAGATCAGGGAGTAGGGTGAGTGATTAATGGTTAATATAGAGTTTTTTGTCAAAAAATCAGTGACAAACACCAAGGTAAAGCACAGCATTAATCGTTTGGCCAGGTGGGACGAACTCTCGGTGTACAATACCCTCGGAATCGTAAAAACAAATCAGCATTATCTTTATTTTTGACTTCTGAAGACGACCGACTTCTGATCGTCACAGAGGTCCTCACGTCCTTCTTGGAATCGCTTAAACCACTCATGCACATTACTACGGGATAGGCACTGATCACCATAAACTTTTTTCATCATTTGAAATGTTTCAGTAAACGTTTTCCCAAGTTTAAAACAAAATTTAATATTTGCTCTTTGTTCAAAATGCATTTTACGACCGATGACCAAAAGCTGCTGTCACTTTTTGATCGATAACATCGATTGTAGTTATCCAATTGTCTTAAAATTTTTACGAAATGTCAGCAAGAGATCAAACTTTTTATTTCATATACCCACCAATAGGTGGCGCCATCAGAAACAGTTATATTTAAAAAGTTCTGTTTCTTTTGCGACAGACCTTGTATGAACCTCGTAAAATTCTTATTCCATTTTATAAACAAATTTACCCTAGTGTTACTTATATTTCTATACCAATAGAGATTTCAATAAACATAAAGGCAGTAATAAAAAATCCGAAATTTTAAAATGTGAGAATTTTTGATTGAAAACAGGATTGTTATAAAATAAAAACATACATAAACTGCTATGACTTTCAATGACCAATAAATTCACTTTTATACATGTATGTAAAGTAAAAGAATGTTTAATTTCATTTCTTGTATTATTTAAATAAAGATAATAGTAAAAAAATTTAAATATGATTTTAAATTTCTAAGAGATTGTTAAAAGACTGTAAAACTAGCTGGATAAAATAATGGGTATATCAAGTATCTATGACTGAAAAAATGCATTAATTTCAGTTTTATGTGCCTTATTTGATTTTTGCTTACTTCTTTAATCGGTATCTAGTACACCCACCATTCATTTTGATTATTTTTGAAATTCGTTTTGGCATGCTGGATATACGTTTTCGGTACGTATCAATTGAAGTCTCACACCAAGTTTTTTAACAAACTCCAGTTATGATCTTATTTTGGAATGATGCTTCCCAATCCATTGTTTCAGCTCCATACCAAGATTTTCAATTAGATTCAAAACGGGGGGCAGATTTGGCCAATTAAAGGAATTCACACCGTTTTCCGGGAATCAATTTCAAATAATGTTTAAGAGCGTTATCCTACTGAAATGTCCATATTATTGGCTTATTTTGCATAGAATATGGCTCTTTATATTGGAATCTATTCATAGTGTATGTAATACGACAGCACCAGACTATTACTATATGTTGTCGCAAAAGAAGCAGAACCTTTTAAATGGTAACTGTTTTGGTGGCGCCACCTGAATATAAATAAATTAATTTTTGTTGATTTCAAAAATTGTAAGACAATTGGATAACTGCAATCGATGTTATCGATCAAAAAGTGACAGCAGCTTTTGGTCATCGGTCGTAAAATGCATTTTGAACAAAGAGCAAATATTAAATTTTGTTTTAAACTTGGGAAAACGGTTACTGAAACATTTCAAATGATGAAAAAAGTTTATGGTGATCAGTGCCTATCCCGTAGTAATGTGCATGAGTGGTTTAAGCGATTCCAAGAAGGTCGTGAGACCTCTGTGAAGATCAGAATTCGGTCGTCTTCAGAAGTCAAAAATAAAGACAATGCTGATTTTTTTTTACGATTCCGAGGGTATTTTACACCGAGAGTTCGTCCCACCCGGCCAAACGATTAATGCTGTGTTTTACCTTGGTGTTATAAAGCGTCTTTTGTCACGCGTTCGTCGTGCTCGACCACAATACCGTGAGGCAGGGTCCTGGCGCCTGTCGCACGATCATGCGCCGTGTCATCGGTAGACGCTTGTCACTGATTTTTTGACAAAAAACTCCATATTAACCATTAATCACTCACCTACTCACCTGATCTGACATAACCTTAAAACTTGCTCATGAAAGGACACTGGTTTCAGGACATTTCAGCTATCCAAAAGGCGACGACGGATATTCTCAAGAGTATTCCGAAAAATGACCTTAAACACTCATTTGAAATGCTAATTGACCGGGCTAAACGCTGTATCGAAGCACAAGGAAACTACTTTGAATAAAAAAATATAACTTTTGAAAAAAATTAATTTTTTGTTGTGTTTTTTTTTAACAGTCCTGTTTCTTTTGCGACAGGCTTGTATATGTTTCCGTTACCAT
The DNA here is from genome assembly GCF_024586455.1 of Bactrocera neohumeralis. NCBI lineage: Eukaryota > Metazoa > Arthropoda > Insecta > Diptera > Tephritidae > Bactrocera > Bactrocera neohumeralis. The sequence continues at coordinate 38,815,180 of NC_065923.1, read as the reverse complement.
CTTCAATGTTCTGTTTTGTAAACCCTGAATATAACAAATTAATTTTCGTTGCATCGCTCCACATTGCGACTCTTGTTTCCGCCACCTGGGCCGGACCAATTTCCATGATTTTTCGGAAATTGTAAACTCACCCTTAGAGGTATTTTTCTTGCTAACGCGTCTAGTAAATTAGCTCATTTTAGCTTTCGTCGAGCTGTTCGGGAAGATATTATCTTACCAATACCGCCTGAAATAATTCTTGATGACGGTTAGCTTGTTTTAGTGATGTGTTTTCAGTCGATCGTGAGTTTTGGCATTGTCTTAATATTTAGGACATTCTGTACCAAATACAATGAACAAGCTAAATTTTCATAAATTTTCAATGATATTTTCTCCTCCTCCGCACTGCCAAACCATTAAAATAAATCGTCCGATTTGCTGAAAATCTTAAAAGGCAAACTTCGACAATAGACTGGCACGCTTACTTCAACTTACTTCTCAGCATTTCCTTTTCACTGTAAAAAGTATTGTTATATCAAAATTTTCAAATGAAGCAATGAGTCTGATTCGGCTGATTAATATAAAATCTGAAATTCTAATAAACGATTTGGAACATTTTCTTTAAACTGTATATTTGTTGCCTTTAAAACTTCAATAATTGAGCTTAAATCGCTGTAAATTCATTAATGGGTTTGTTGAATGCATCGAATAAGAAATACGAGCAGAATTATTGCACCAAATAAAAGTATAAAATATATATCCTTTGCTATATATGGCCCTTTCAAATTAAATAAAATCCACTATAAATATTTATTTAACCCTTCGTCGTACTCAATATTGCCGATGTATGGTCAGGTGGATGCATTCAAGCGAAATTTATGCTGCTTTGCCACTTGCATGACTCTCGTATTCGATTCGATCTGCTTCCGTTTTGTGTAGTTCATATTCACCTGCGGTCAAGCCAACATTTGATTTTTACTATTATATTTCCAACGACACAACTAAATAAGTAATATTAGAGAAAAACCTGATGCAACTACATACATATCTGGATATGTAATGGTGTGGTGATTGCGTGTTTGTAGTTATGCCATGAGTACTTTGCATTAGCCAGGAATTAGATTATGCAGCTCAAGCAGCGAACTGCGTTTTAAGTGCTCACCGACGCATCAAAAGCACTCACCTTTACCTAAAAATTCAATCAACCACTTAGCCGAGCATTTTACTCATTCGCTCACTTCGGTTTACTCATGCGACAGCAACGCGTGTGTTTTCCATGGACACTGAATCTCTTACTATTTAATACATACCTACGTATGTATTTATTTAGTATATAAGTATATATATATTTTACTGAAAAGCGCTGCATTCCATTTCTATGTTGTACTCTATTTCTCTCGCTATGTATACCTTTATGTCGTGCACAAACATAAGCCAGTCAGAGCAGCCATAACACCCACAAAGGGCTGCATTTTCCATTAAGCTTGCCATATGCCGGTCGCACACCAGCCAATGCTGCTGGTGGCAGTCTGTTGCATGTGGCAAACTGATGTCTGCGTGGCAAAGGCGAACACTGCAGTTTATCAAATAAATTGAGTGAGTCATCATATGCCGTTGGTGGTATTTTGAAAAATATCTTTTTTATGACATTAAATTGCAATGGGATTTTATTTTATGTACTCATATAAAACTGCAAACAAATTGTGACTGTTTTTATAGACCATGATTCCAGATTCGAATGGATTTGGATTTAAATCGAATTTATAGAAAACTTTATAAGAACACCTGAGGTAAGATACCTTGCTGCTAGAGCAAACATCTGACTCGCATGCACACATACCTATACAATAAGCTGAATTTAGCTTCCCAAGCAATTTTGCAGGGTAAAAAGTTGAGCCGGAGAATGGAGCCATTTTGTAGAAGTTCACGCAAGTGAGGAAAATTCTCTGAGCGCCATTCGCTGCAAACGCTTCTTTTACTCAAGCAGCTCACGAATTCCGGTCTTTGACCAAGTATTCTCTGGGTATCCAAGGAAACAAACATCCGTTCGAAGACGAGCTAAAGTGAGAAGGCGAACCATCCCCTCAAAGGTTGTTGGACCGCGTAAAAAACACTACCAATGAAAAGAAAAACAGCAGCCTCGGATGAGAGACCCCCCTCTCGACGCTGATCAACCGACGTTAAACAATACCAAAACCTCCCTCAAGATCAGGAGAAGTACCTCTCTGAATATCCGTTGCGACACCGAAACGACTGGCCCGCTGTTGTTAGGTTTCGCAAGCGGTGTCCCTACCGAAGAAGAAAAAGTTGAGCCGGAGCATGAAGCCATTTTGTAGAAGTTCACGCAAGTGAGGAAAATTCTCTGAGCGCCATTCGCTGCAAACGCTTCTTTTACTCAAGCAGCTCACGAATTCCGGCCCTATACCAAGTATTCTCTGGGTAGCCAAAAAACATCCGTTTGAAGACAAGCTAAAGTGCGAAGGCGAACCATGCATGCCTCTCCAGGGTTGTGCGCTGAGTTTAGGACCGGTAAAAAACACTACCAATGAAAAGAAAAAAACAGCCTCGGATGAGAGACCCTCCTCTCCGCTGATCAACCGACGTTGAACAATACCAAAAGCTCCCTCAAGATCAGGAAGTACCTCTCTGAGCCGTGCGACACCAAACGAGGTTTCAGACAAGGCGGCTCCCTACCGAGCGGCTGCTTCAATCTAATGCTGTAGAAAATTAATCGAGCTGCGGAGCTTAATCGAGCAGGTACAATTTTCTATAAGAGCGTGCAGCTGCTAGCATCCGCGCCGTTAGTTCTGCTTTCTCCAGAATGTATAAGGAAGCGAAGCAAACAGTCGTCGCACTCGCGGCTTGTCTCCCACGTCACTGTTCATAGTCATAACTTCGAAGTAGTAGATAATATCGACTATCTTGGAACCAGTATTAATATGAACAATAATGGACAATAGACATTACTTCCGACTGAGTAGGCAATTGAGAAGAAAAGTCCTGTTTCATTATTCCCGTCCTGCTATATGGCGCAGAGGTATGAACGATGACATCTAATAAGTCGACGTTGCCAGATTTCGAGAGAAAGGTTCTGCGGAAGATTTATGGTCCTTTGCGCATTGGCAACGGCGAATATCGCATTCGATAGAATGATGTCGTCCGTATGGGTGAAAGCACTCCGCTCTGAAAGTATTCAACGCAGTACCCGCCGGGTTAGGCAGAGGAAACATAAATAAGATATCCAGGAAGACTCACAACTCGTTACATCAGAGAATCCGTTGGAGAGATCAAGAACATGGAGAAAGATCATCTGCATTTGAAGAAAAACACGCAAGCTTTTAACTCACAGGGTTTAGATAGGACTGCAGAACGGTTCCCAGGTTGGCCTAATAAGTGGTCACAACGTACTAGCATCGCATGCGAGCCAGATGGGCAGAAGTAATGGCGAGACATGCAGAAAGTGCATGGCAAAAGACATGAGAGACACGCTGCAACACTTTCTATTCTATGTCCAGTCCTATCTAGAACTCGTCTTAGATATCTAGGAGCTTCACAATTTCTGGGACTAGATGAAGTATGAAAATTAGATTAGATATGACGAATACTTCAGTTCAAATTAAATTGAACATTCATCTGGCATTACCAAAAACCAGTAGGTCTATATGTGGCATGATAGCTTGCTAGTATAACCTAACCTAACCTATTTAAAGCGCGAAACTCACTGCTTTCCAAGCTAGCGTTTACAGCAGATCTCGCTGCGGATACAAAGAATGGGTCGAAGAACCTTTAGAATTTAACAATTGCTGAAAGCATTCCTATATTTGTTTGTAAACAACACCCAATAGTTAATTTATAACAGTTATGGCTACATTTTCACAAGTCACAACTTTATTTATAAATCGCATTTCCATTTTTTCTCATTTACATGTGTTAAACATATGTGCAACGAACATAAAATAAGCTGCATTTCCAACAGTTAGAGTGATTGTATGTAAATACAACGCCAACACACCAACACACCCATACATTGCCGCATGTGCCACTGCACGTGGATGTGTGAATGGAAAGAATGTGCTACAAAACCAGTTGTGCATTGCACTTACTTATTCACCTTCAACGTCCTCCAAACAATTTGCCACGATATTTTTTCCACACCGTATAGCAACAGCAACAACAACAACGAATGTAATGCAACAGTCAACAGCCAATATATTGCGGTTGCATGCAACTTTTTGGCTGCCACAACGTGGCAACTAGATTTGGCGCAGCAAATGCAAGAAATCGCAATGTGTGCTGAAGAATAAAGAAAAGAGCGAAAGAGAAAAAGGCATGAAGTGGGAAGTGGCCATAGAACTGGTTAGACCCTCAAACCACATAACATAGATTAGAAAGCAACACTGGACATGACCGGTTAGCTGTGTGCACTTCCTTACCCTTCGCTGGCAGTCGTTATTTTCACTTTATCTACAACAACTTTATTGACGTGCATTGATAGTGGCATTATTGCCACCTTACTTCGAGAAATGGAACCGCAACCAGGTGACTGGAACTTTGATAGTGACCGCAATGGTGCCGACAATGTCCACAGAACGCGCAATTGGCGATCGGATTTTCATGAGGTTTGGTGACAGGCAGTGCGTCACAATTGTCGCGGATGCCTTCTGTTCGAGCTGCGGGTAGATAGGTTCTCTATATTGTTTTTTTATAATTAATAGCTGTCTTCGAGTCGCCATTCTTCTGCTCGCTTGCGGTTGCACCACAAGTTCTCGTCGTTAGTTTGAGCCGCTGGTATAGTTTGTTCGATTCCATTGATCTATTGTGGTTCAAAGTATTCGAAATGCCTATTGATTCGTTGGTAACCAGATCAAAAAATAAACTTAATTATTAATACTAAGACTAAAGAAAATTAGCGGTGTGGCCAAAGCTCTGGAAGCATTTAGGGTTTTGTACTGGCATTATTCAACTAGGTTCCTCGTTGTTCCTCTTCGTTGTTTGGGGCCAGTTGGAGATTCCAAGACCCCACCTGGCCTTTCCAACGGAGTAGAGGTTTTCCTTCTTCTTCTACTTCCCCAGCGGGTACTGCGTCGACTACTTTCAGAGCTCGAGTGTTTTCATCCATTCGGACAGTATGACCCAGCCAGTTTAGCCGCTGTCTATTCCGCCCCTGATTGTAGATACATAGGTGAGAGTGAACCCCTTTTGGGCTCAATTAGCGATAGATGCGTCGTTTTGATAGACTAAAGTAAGACCTTTAAATCTTGCTATCCTTAATTCGTACCATTTGGTCATTTCAATAAAACTACTAACATCCGTTACGCGATTTGTAGAGCCATTCAAGGTTTGGTACCTGATGGATTCCAAGAGTTCTATATCGGGTTTATGATAGAGCTGGGTCTCTGTGAGTGCCCAATGTAGAACCGCTTCCTTGCTCGCTTTGAATTTGCAGCTACGGAAAATATTGTTTTAGGTCATTTCAATCTTAAATACATGTTCTACAAATCTAAGTCTGTATATACGTTTTTTGGGCCTATTTAATAAGTTCTTAGAGTCCAAGTCTGTATATACGTTTTTTGGGCCTATTTAATAAGTCCTTAGTGCTTGTCTTATCATATTTTGGCCATCTGCTATGCTTCGTTAACTGGCATAATATTGGAGACTCTTCCATATTCTCTAGAAAATATGGGCAACTCTCACAACCTCGTAATACGACCAATGGGATATAATTTTTGCAAAGCACTTCAACATACTTCTTTCATTGCGATTACTACAAAAGTGTACATAGTTACATAGTAACTGCATAAAAGCAGACTGGCCCCTGCGTTATGCACTAAATAAAAACAGTGAAACTGAAGAAAAATGCTGACGTCCAAGTATGTAGCTCATCAAAGTGCCTCCATGTACCGGAATGTGCGCCCGCCAAGAAAGCGCACTCGTAGTGCTCTCGTGCTTGGCATATCGCGGAAAAACACTACACATGTATATAAGTATGTACATATGGATCCATGTTGAATGCTAATACGAGTGCACATACAAGCATACAAATGGACGAGGCTGGTGAGTATGGTATGCGAGCCAAGTGAAGTTGCGACTACCAGCTGGAACAGGTCCACTTCATGTGCGTCTAAATCGTTTAGAAGTTAACGACCGAGGAAGCACCATCACACCGCCTGCCCCGCGCCGCAGCAAATGCTTATGTATTTGTAGTAAGGTGTATACATTTTTATACCCTGCGCAGGGTACATTAATTTTGCCACAAAGTTTGTAACAGCCTGAAGGTGGTGTCGGAGAGTCTATAAAAAAAATATTTACACATGATTAGCGTGAAAGAATGAGTAGATTTAGCCAAGACAGTCTGTATAGACGCCAACTAATAGTTCAGTTTTTGAGATATCAATCTGAAATTTCCACCTTTTTTCTCTCAAAGAAGCTGCTCACGTGTCCGAACCGCCGATATCGGAGCACTATAGCATGTAGCTTCCATACAAACTGATCAATCAAACTAAAGTTCTTGTATAGAAAACTTTTTTATTTGACAATGTATCTTCACGAAATTTGGCATATATTATTTTCTAAAGCAACGCTATAAGACCTGAATACATTTTCCAGATCAGACTAATATAGCATATAGCTGTCATACAAACTGAACAATCGAAATTAAGGCCTTGTATGGAAAACTTTTTTATTTAAGAAGATATCTTCATGAAATTCGGCATGAATTATTTTCGAAAGCAACGGTACAATTTTCGAAAAACATTGTACAGATCGGATGACTATAGCACATAGCTGCCATACAAACTGCACGAACAAAACCAATTTTTGTATGAAAATTATGTTATTCATGAGGGGTATTATGGCTTCGGTGCAACCGAAGGTAACGTCTTCCTTTGTATGTATGTACAGTGGTGTAGTGATTGCTCGCACGCATTGTATTCGCATGCCACATTCCTGACTGCCTGCCTCTGCCCACTGCGCGCACCGACACTCGGAAGAAACCGCATTTGTTCGCTGCTTGCCAAGCTTTTCTTTATTTACTTGCCTAATTCTTCGTTCTTTTTCCTAAGCACGTGAGAGTGTGTTTGTGTGTATGCTGCTTCCTTTTGCCTTTTTTGCGCATTTGCTCCGTCGCTTGCATTGTTGCGTCGCTTTCGTTGCCGCTGTCATGCGTTTTTCGTTTTCGTTTTTTTCGCCTTTTCCTTTTGTTGCACACTCGCAATTTGCGCGCCACATCCACTTTATTGCTTTTACGGAATTCGCAGCAATGACTTTGCGTAGGTGTCTTAAGATTGAATAATCACACACGAGTGCAGAGCGGGCATTTCCAGACACGGACGCGTTGAAGTGTATGTGCGTGTGTGTGTGTGCAGAGGTGTTTGTCGCGTAAGCCTTTAACGATCGCTGTGGTATTTTATTTCACCCAGCTTAAATTAGCTTGTGTAGAGATTTTGTAAAATGATTTTTATGATCGCATAAAGTGTCACACGAACAACTTGTACACACAAACAATACTTACATTCACATACATGTATGCATATGAGAAGTTTTCAAGACATCGAAACTTAGTGTAGGAATTACTAAGTTTTAGATTTGCAGAAATGACTAAGCACTTGTTGAAAATGTGTTTAATGGATTGAATGGAATGATTTGAAATCATGACAAGGTAACATTTGAGAAAGCGTCTTACGTCAAAGTAATACTCCATTCAATTTCTCGCTGAGGCAAACTCCAGAAGTACTGAAAGGAAAATATCCGAGTATAGTTATGAGCATGGAACAACTTCTCATATATGAAAAAGATACATAGCTATATGAAACTTGTGGAGTTCACATGTTCTTGTATAACTCATAATGGATATTGGAGGAGAACCATTAACAAAACTTTTTTCTAGAGATTATAGCAAAAGACAATAACAACAATGAAGACAGTCTATTTAAGGAATGTTGGTCTTACATTTCTTCACTTGAAGAGTTTAGAGGAAAATTGTACTTTCATAGTAATTGCAAAAAAACTGTAAATCAGGGGTACTCACGCCGTAGCGCATCTGGCTCACTTTAGGTCGGAGCAACATAATTTACAATAAACACAGCCTTCATGGCCTTCAGCTCCTTTAGTGGATTTTGCTGTATCTCTTCGATCGACTGAAAACGGGTTGCTCTCCATGAACGTAAGATCGGAATTCGACCATCAGGAATGTCCAAATCTAGACATCTCTCTAAAACTTTCTTGACGATTTTCAAGCCCTATATTTTTCACTTTTTCATGTTTTCATCAGTTTAAGAAGTCGAAGGTCGTCCCGAATGAGGCATATCTTCAACGAACTCTCGACCGCCTTTTAAGGCTTTGTACCACTCGTAGCATCGTAGGGCTCGTCACGTAAGAAATACACAATTTGAGACAAATTCGAGACGAACGAAACGAACGAACCACATCCAGGACGACCATCAACATCGACTGATAATCAGTAAAATAAAAGAATTGATGCTTGAGAATCGACGATTAATAGTCAGAGATCTTACTGGCAACGTTGGAATATCGGAAGGATCAGGGAAACCCATTTCGAAAGATCATTTAGGTTTAAGAAAAGTGAAAGCACGATTGGTTCCAAAATCACTAAATTTTTTCGAAAAACAGTGTCGCGTTAACGTCTGTGAAACAATGTTTTCCAACTACCAGGATGTCATGAAACGTATTTTTACTATCGATGAGTCTTGGATCTACGCTTACGACTCGGAAACAGACGATTAGTCGGCCATATATCGTGTCAAAAGTGAGCCGAAGCCAAAAAACCCACGTCAAAGCAGGCCAAAAATCAAGGTGATGTTGACAGTTTTCTTCGATCATCGAGGTTTGGTGAACTTTGAATTCCTTCCGACTAGCCTATTTGTAAAAAACGCCGGAATTATAGGCCGACAACTCTTGGTTTTTGTACCATGACAATGCATCGTAGCAAACGTTGATTCTTTTTCCGTGAGCTTTTCGCCAAGTTTTACTGAAATTTATCCAAAAACTAAAAGATTTCTCTAAGTTCCAACATCTTCATACTTAAGTAACGATAAAAGCATACGGATCCCTCAACACTTATGTACTTACACGCACAAGGTTTGTGGTGGTGAAGCTCCAGAAATCAGCCCTTAATGAATGCACAATAATTTCAATATTTGCATAAGTTATGCGTCTACAAACAAATTCAGTTGCCATACATGTATGTAAGTGAACAACATATGCATAGATATAAACATAGGCAACTATTGCCGGCTGGTCATTGGCAAATGTTCATCATATGCACACATACATAAATAGTCGTAGTGAATATAATTTGCATTTCAATTTGAGTCATTTCTGCCACTTGCAGTTGCCATAAAATTCAACACCTGTTCGGTTTGCAAATTTATCAGCGGGAAGCATTTGAGGAACCAAAGTTTACTTGCCATATTTTAGTGCCTTGCCTGACAACTTGCAAACTATGGTATGTTGTTAGAAGAGGGGAGGAGCAGCATGGCGAAAAAACTAATTTTACACATGTAAGACAAATGACAGACAGACGAGTAAATATTAACACCGAAGAGGCAATGTGAGCTGTGTGTAAAACATAACTTCACTTTGTAGACACGAAATGCTTCGAAACACAGTGGCACTTATGTGTGTATGTAAGTAAGGGCACAACACAAGTGTTAGTACAGCGAAGTTCAGAAAAAGATTTCAACATAGAGATGCTTCTCCAAGTAATGGACTTTTAAAAATCTTAATTTGTAGAAAATATTATTTTTTATGTTTTTATACTATTAGCAAAATCTAGCGTGACATTATCGTTTCGTATGTATGTACGTGACCAAGTCAATTACCGGGTAAACTGTTTAAAGCGGGAGGAGCTGGAAAGGCGCATGTTCCAGCTTCTAAGCATGATTTATTCGGATGAACAATGATTGGTATATGAGTGCACTATGCGCTATCGACAAAAAGAGAGATCCCGCAGTATGCCGAAAGTCCCCCTAGACCAGATTTTCACTATACACAAAATCCAGGTGAAGTCGGAGTTGTCGAGAGCAAATTAGAGCTGACAGGTGCTGCCTCTTCGATGACCCAGTTATGCAGAATGCCATTGAGTACAACCATCAGTTCCGTCAAAATCGGTAAGGACCTTTCCGAGCTGTTTCCGAGGAGATTTCAAACGAGCTGCTTCTCTCTTGTCCGTGTTCTTCAATATAAAGCTAGAAAAGTGATACGCGCCACTAATCTGAACCGTAATTACACAGACTGCTGAATACAAAAGTACAATGCCACTGTGGTAATGCTATAGTAATATGATCTGATGATACATTGTTGCCTTAACAGCAAAAATTTGTCAGCGCAGTCTTTTATGGCAGCCAACAACAAGAAGCGAAGGAAAATGACATTTGTTTCAAAAGGATATCTTGAGGGACTAGTATAACGAAGAAAAACAGACCATTTACCTCTTGGGAACTACATCATTATTGGCAGCTAAAAATCGTAAAAAATAAAGGACTAATAAAGTCTGTATACTTGGAACCAACATAAATTTCACCAACAATCTAAGGCTTAAAATCAATCGCAGAATAACTTTTGTCAACAGGAGCAAGTTTGGCATCGAAAGGCAATTAAAAAGCAGATTCCTCTTTCGACGAACAAAGATTATATTCTAAAAGCACATCTCAATCCCGTCTAACGGCACAGCAACATTTCTTGCTGAGATAAGAAACCACTTGGTGCTTTCGAGAAAACTTATCTCCGCAAGATCTTTGGAGCCGTTCGCGTAAGCAATGAATATCGAAGCAGATGGAATGACCAACTGTATGAGCGCTTAAAAATCCAATGAATGCGCTGGTTGGGTCATGTCGTTCGTATGGAAGATGGTGGTGCAGCGAAAAGCTCATTCGATTCGAGACCCCAGGCTGGACCACGGAAGTAATGGACAGACCAAGTGGATAGCGACATGTCTGCACTTGAAATGTATAACTGCTGTGACCACGCAAAGGATAGAAACAACTGGCAAGTTGTTTGTTCTCGGCCTATGCCGAACTACAAGAGCAATCATCCTACTGAACAAAGTCCATAAAATTATTGTACAGATTATGGCAGCAAGTCGAAGAGTACCCTTATTAAAGGTACCTACCTTAAAATAAAGTAAAGGTAGGAAAAGGAAGCTGTTGTCAAAAAGGAAATGAGAATACTAGAGTTGCATAGAAGTTGTTGTTGTTCTATCGGCAAAATTCTGCCGAGTTTGCAGTCCTTGACCGGGTCCGTTCCGGTTACGTAAGCCCGACTGCCGTCGTATTGGACAGAAGTATTCGTTCCTACTTTGGACCATATGAAATTCACACTACAAACAAAACTGTAGAATCACAATCGTACAGGGTGTAATAACCTTTCTGAGCATTATATTCAAAATTTTTCAACTGTGGGAAGTTGATATTCTCTCTTAATAGATATATAAAGAAAAGAAAGAGGGAAATAGGCAGGTGCAAAAACTCTGAATTAAAGTTTATGTTTACAAAGATTAATTTAGCGCTTGAACATGGTGCCTAAATGAAACTACTTTTCCTTCTTGCTGCAAGCGTGCATAAATCGACTCTTTGTGATAGTAAAAAAGTGCAGGAGAAGAGTGGCTGGACTAGCAAAATATGGCCACGGAATGCACACTAATAATTCTCTTTCATTAAAAGGACAGAGTTCAGCAAACATACATGTATGTAGGTTTATGGGCAATGCAAGAGCGGCAGAAACAGAAATTAATTTCAACGGATATGCTCAGCTTGAAAAATAAAGTGGAAGAGGAGGAGTGCATGAAATATGCAAGTCAACATTTTCAGACAGACTTATGAAGCGTTCATTTTCATATGCCATAATCGGGACATGTACAACAACAAATGCAACAATTTATGTACATATGCAAAATGTATACTAATCTGTCGCTAACACAAATGATGCTCAGCTCAGTGCTTAGTGGATAAGTCGTGAAGCCGCGCTATGGCGGCGTATAGCTTGCGGAACTTTAACCTTGACATTAGCATTGAAAGATGAAGTACAGGCAGTCACTGTCACTTGGTTATTGCCGAGCGCGCTGGTGAGTGTAAACTGGAGCGCTGCCGGAAGTGGAATGTGTTCTATGGAAGTGTTGCATTGGGAATTAAAATGAAAAATGCATGTTGCTGTAGCAAAAGCAATAACAACAGCAATAGCACATGTTCATTTGGCATAACTCAAACTGACTGCAATTCTTGGATCTTATGAACGATAAAACATAAATGCGGGAGAATATGCATGTTTGCAATAGAAAATAAATATAAATATGTATGAGCATATCTTTGTATATAAATAATTGTATTCCCTCACAGCGATTGCGATGCTCAATTGCTGGTTGGATTTAGAGTAAGTTTTTTAGTAACAAAACTTCGGGATATAACTCGCTTGCTGTTTAAAAAATGACATTGTTGAAATATCAATTTAAAATTACATAATAATTTCTTTAGATAATATTCGTCCGAATAGACAACTTCCAGCACGCAGTGAAGAAAATATAGCAGCCGTCGCTGAGAGTGTACATGAAGATTTATTGAGAGAACACTTCGGTGATCAGATAATTTCACGTTTTGGCCGGTCGATTGGCCACCAAAATCGTGTGATATCACATCGTTAGCCTTTTTCCTGCGGGGCTATGTGAGTCTATGCGGACAATCCGGCTTCGATTCAGACCTTGAAGCAAAACATCGCCCATGTCAGTTACCAGTCGAAATGTTCTTACGATTAATCGAAAATTGAACTCAACGGATGATGGACCATCTGGGACGAAGCCACGGCCAACACTTGAAAGTGATAATCAAACAAGTAAGGAAGGGCCAAACATTTTATACTCTCGCATGATAAAGTGATAATCAAAATACGTCATTTAAATTTTTCAAATGCCAAAGATGTTTCATGTTTTCTTTTATACAGAGAAGGCATCAAATGGAATTCAAAATGTGGTTGTGATCACCCTTTGTAAGAGTTAGCTAAATACCGAATTTTGAAATCAGGCTTATCCATTGCATTCCTTAAAACTTCAATTACTTTAGAGGTTACTCATGGATGAGGAGAAATCGCTAGAGAAAAGGCCCAGCGAGATTTTTCACGGATGGCTTGAAGCTAGGAGAGAATTCTGCGTCAATCTTAGCTTCAGACTACAGGAGCACGTGCACTGTTCTTCACTTAACCTTCTTATGTGGACGTTCTGTACCAAGTTTCACAGCCTTTCCACGGAATGCACTCTGCACAGTAACGCGCCAATACTGAACTCTACCGCTAACTCAGTGTTCCAAGTCACTTTTAGTAGTGTGTCCTTACCAGATATGCCATTAAACTACTTCATCAAAACACTCGTTTGGGTAATTGCGGACGCCTATGAGGAGCAAGGGGTATACAATCGCTTCTCGCACATCGAAATGGTACCGAGTTGGATCTAAAATGGCATCTTGAAGGACGCAAGTTGTATAGAGGAAGGTGAGGTGACAACTTTTTATCCAGATATTGCAAGACTAAGGCTGAAAAATCTTGGCGTTCAATGAACTAGAAAACACTGCAAAACTTACAACTTGTTGTCCTACCAACAAAATCTTAGCAGTGTATAAGGTTCAAAGCGCATTTCCTACCAACAAATGATTTGTGATGATCTTTGACCCATTTATATAAGAGTTTTTGGAACCACAACGGACTTATGATTGATAAGACATTAGCATAGCATATTTCTTTACAAGTAAACTTTAAGGAACTTATTGAAATACCATAAATTTCTTTTTTTAACGACTTATCGCAGCTCGCTGTCTTTTGTTAAAACAAGTTTCTTTTCTAAACCCCAAGCCAATCAGTGGCCCATAAAAATTTTGATATCGATTGCTAGAAGTTGGCAAATGGTTTTCGAATCACAACTCACCAGTTTGGTTTAGTTCATAAATTGATGAAATATATAGCATAACCTTGACCTTCAGCAAGCTACAGTGTACCACAAGATTAATCACTTATTTCTTCGTACTCAACAAATGTATGTAGCTAACAATATATGAGCAACTTAAGAACGGCCATACTTCACGTCACTACGTAAGCCAACTTTTAAAACTCTGCATGTGAGGTGAACACATCCGTGCAATATTTATTCTCTTGAAGCTATGCCCAAGTGTTCTATAAATTCTGGTAAACTCTCTAACAATACATACACATATCTTTGCACAATACTAGTAAAGGAATTACATACCTCCATAGACTGACAGATGCAAAAGGCAATCAGTTTGTTTTATAGAGTTGAATTTATTGTACCAACAATAAGTTTTTTTACAAATCCAACGAAAAGAGACACCCTACTACTACACCCCACTCATAAATATAAAAAGATTTTAACTAGAACATAAAGTTGATAAAGTTAAGGACTTGAAATCTAGTGTATCACTTTACAAGATTGTTTAACTTTATTATGTGGAACCTACTTAGATCACAACTACGACTATAACGTAACGCGTTACTTCGAAGCACAAGATTTGCTGCTAACGAAAAACTTTTCTCAATAAAGAATTAGAATTGAGAGTCGTGCCTAGGTCTAAACGTTGCCAAATGGCTTAAGGAAAACGTATATTCAAAAAGATGTTCAAACACCTATTGATCCTTTGGACACTTATGATGATGGCGGTTTCAAAAGTGTCCAAACAACTAACGAATGTATTAAAAAAATGAAGGATGTGGTATTTGAAAATCGTCAAGCAAGTGTTAGAGAGATGGCAAGATAGCCCAACATCTCTCGCGAGTCCGTTCGAATGATTTTGGTGGTTATTTAGAAAATGAAACGCGTTCATGCTTGACTCGTCCCTATAAAGCTGATTTTCTTCAAAACGAGTACCGTAAAATGGTCTCTTTGAACATGATTTATCATGCGAATTCTGATCGCACATTCATAGAAGCATTATAACTGCCGATGAGACGTGGGTTTATGAGTTAGACAAGCAAACAAGTCAACAATCATCGGAATGGGGGGAAAAAAGCGAACTGAAACCAAATAAAAACACGCCAAGGCCGCTCAAAATTTAAGGCTCATTGTTTTTTCAATATTCGTGGTTTGGTGCATCATAAATTTCGACGGTCGGTAAGGAATTCTATTCGGCCATATTGAGGGTTTTTCGTGAGAACATCCGTCGAAAACGGTCGGAATTGTAGAAGACCAATTCATGGATCTTACACGATGATAATGCGACACCACATCGAGTCACGATTGTGACCGTATTTAAAACCAAAAACGCAATAAATAGAGATTTTTTTCGTTCCCAAAACTGAAATATCTGCTCCATGGAACCCGTTTTGAGTCGATCTCAGAGATAAAAAAAATCCGCTGAAGGAGCTGAAGGCCATTACACAAAATGCTTATGAGAAGTGTTTCAAGGACTTGAGAAATCGTTGGCATAAGTGTATTAGAGAATTACTTTGAAAGCGACAAAATAAGTATTGATGATTAATTATATATTTTACGTTTTATTTACAATTTCCGGGTACTTTTTTGGCACAACAAATAATATATATTAATATAGGATACGCACGAAATTTTTCGCAACAAATAGGATGAAGCAACACGTGTTAAGAATAAGTGTAACTAGATCTAGTGTAGAATAATCTGCAAGGACGATATCTAAATTTTAGCATCGCTATCCAGTTGCGCGCTGTCCCTTCTTATGAGCATTAAGATAACAGACTCCTTACATTTCACACCTTTCTCACACGTTCACCAATACAGCGATATATCGCACAGCCCAATTTTTCATTCTGGCCGCATATGTAGTAAGAGGAGTGTAGTGCGATGACGCAAGTGATAAAACAAAGCAGCAAAAATCAGGTCATAATGTTCGAAGTGGCTGCGCTGAGTAGTCGACTGATTGGCTGGCGGGTGCGGAAAGGTTCTCGCGCACGAGTGCGTTGTTAATCCAGCCACCGATTACTCCCTCCCAAGTGCGCCAGGCCTCCTGCCGAGCGCGCCACAACATAAGTTGTAAAGATATTTGTATTTCTACGCTTGAAACCCCTTGGGTTACGGAAGTGCGCATCGTTGTTCATTACCACTTTTCTGCTTGTACACACTCCACTGCTGCACACCGTACATATGTACGGCATGTTTATGTAAGGCACCTTTTGTATTGCGCCCTCACAGATGAAGTTACTCCATTATCAGCATTTTTCATTCATTCTTTTTCTGTGCCCTTTACACTCCTGAACACCTCCAAGTACATCACTTCGCCCGGCAGAGTCTGCAGCTGACAAAGGTTTATGCAGCTGCCACCTTGATTGTGAGCACAAAAGTCAAGTTATTGCCACACACACACCAATCTACAGACTCATACGGATGTCGAAGCAAAAGAAAAGAAAAGTCTGGGTAAAGGAAATTAAAGAAAATTGCATAAATATTAAATTAGCCAAATGAAAAATGGCATCATTACAAGCCATCACATTACCCCCATCGCCCACGCAACAAGCTCAACTTGGAGCAACTGACTCATTTCAACAGGGAGTTACATTCATGCTTGCATTGTTGCTTCAACTTCAACGCCCCCGACACTGTTAGTTTATTAAAATTAATATTTGCAATCATTACCAGTGTGGCCTAATTGAATCTGTGTGTTGGAACTTGGTCTTTACCTGGCGCGATAGTAAAGAGTAAGTTATTCCCTTGTTTCAGTTTTAACGAAGTGTTGACATTAAAGATAAAGAAAAAGTAAGAAAAATTAGGTCAGGTGAATAAGTTAGATAACTATGTATGGTAAGTTAGATAACCATATGGCCGATTTTCAAAGCACTTTTCCCACACAGAAGGAGGTATCTCCAAAACATGCGTTCTGAATTCCACTGGAAAACGTTTGTCCCCCCAATTTATGAATCAAAAATGGAAAAAAGAAGGCTGTCTGGTGTCGAAGTTTGAAACTATACGGAGGATGACCATCTAATCGGTGTTTTCAGTGCTTCAAAAATGGAGTTGTTTAAATCGATGCGAGAGCTAGCATTATCGTGAAGATGTGACCTGTCTTCGGCGGTTGACGGATTTCTTGATAGACAATCAGTAAACAATTAGTTATGTACACCGAGAATTCACTTTTCTGCGTTATTGTGGTATGATTGCGGTTTCCAAAACAGTCAACATTTGTTTGGAGGTGCTTGCAGTCGAACAGCTTTTTTAGATTCGGCTCATCTCGAAACACCTGAGAGACGATCAGTTGGTTTATCATACTTTCTGGCTTTTTAAAAAAGGTTTCATCGCTTTATTTAAAATATAATGTTTTGAGGACTATGTATTTTTGTTTTTCCTCGCCAATCGACATGAACCATTTTGAACCCAAAAAAAGGAAAATTTCAAATGACCTTCTAATAACAACCCCAAATTTGAAAAAAACCCATTATAAAATTAGCTGGGGAAAAATTTTATTCCAATGTATAATAGTGGGGTTTTGTATTAATAAAAAATTTAAAAAACAAAAGAGGGGACCCAAGGAGAACCCGAAATTTCCCCGTGATTTTAAGTCTGATAGTTTAAACGTCACCATAAATTTTTTGCGATCGTCCGAGCCTTTTTTGCGAAGGTGAAAAAAGTTCAGAGCCGCATTCTTGAGGAAGGAAAATTGCGAAAAAAACGAATTATGGGGTATGAGGATTGCAGTTCTTAAAACATTTAACCAGTAGTCGGAAACGTAGTTTTTCCAAAAAAATTTTTTAAGTTCACATAATGTTGCTTGGATCCATGTCGAAAGTTAATTTCAAAATAAACCAAAAAAACCAAAATAACCCGAAAAAAAAGGGGAAAAATTAACTATTTAAACCCATATTTTTGATCGTTGCGGATCCCTTTCAAAACCCACAGCTTTTTTAAAAAGGGATTTGGCCTTTTCTTTAAACTTAGAGTCAAAAATTTTTTAACAAATTTTTTTAAAATTAACAGATAAGGTTTTTTGAATCACCAAATAAAAAAATGATCTAGGCTTTGGGTGCTTTTTAGGGCCAAAGAATAATCAAGTTTTAAAAGAATCAAAGGGTACAGAGCACGTTTTCATTCAAAAAGGGGGATATTTAACAGGTGTTTGAGATTTACCCAGTTTTTCAAAAAATTTTTTTTTAGGACGAAACCCCCTTTTTTGGGAAAAATTTTTAACCAAAATTTCTTATATGATAATCAAAGACATTGTTAGGCCCCCCTTACATCGCAAAAAATCGATATTTAAAAGCCGTTTTAATAAAAGAAAAATAAAATTTTAATTATCTTCGGGAATGTGCCCCCCGGTTGGGCCCCGCAATAAACTCGAATTGACGATTAAAATATATTTGCGGGTGACTTACGCCCAAATTTCAAAAAAACGAAAAATTTAACATCGATTTTTACCCAACAGCCAGACGGAATTTGCGAAAGCAATTTTTAAACATTTGCCAAAAAAATTTTAATTTATATGAAAACTTT